>NW_009217438.1:31850-34114 GCF_000690835.1 Fulmarus glacialis
AATGGACTATCCATCAAAACATAAGGCAATTAGGGATACAATCTAACTGCTTTCTTTCCTTTTTCCTGCTTCTTAAATATTTGAAAGAATTTCAACAAGGGTTGTCCCAGTAGGGGCCTGAAGACTGACATCATATTATAGGATTTAGTGTAATAACAATGAGCCAGGGTTTAATTAACCTTTCAGCTCTTTGGGAGACCTGAGACAGAGGATCCAGTTCCTCACAAAACCGCTGCTGCTTCCCTTGCAGTTATTGAGCTCATTAATCTCTCTGATACTGTACTTAGGACTACAGCTATATTTTATTTTGGTCAAGTTAAAGTGCTAAATATTTTACAGAGATAATGAAATTCCTTGTCCTGCCTTGCAGAGAACATCATTTAAACAAACCAGTAACAGAAGAAGAGCTGGGGGAAAAAGAAGGAAATGGAAATTCAGGAGCAGAAAAAGGTGTGGGATGTGTTGACTTCCCCTGTTTGCTTCACACCTGAGCCATGTGGGTTTGTGCTTCAAAACATATGAAATATGATAGAAGGGGACAATGAGAAATTTAACCCTTTAATTGCTTACATTAACCACCATACAATATACACACACAGCACATCTGAAACCAGTTTCTTTCTCTGAAACAATCCCCCCCTTTCAAGTCAGACTTCATTCCTCCTCCAGGAGGGAGAGTTCCCAAAAGCCACAGAAACTGCCCATGAAACTAGCCTAACCCAAACCGAGCCATGTAACATGATTCATGTTACACTGATGGGATTGCCTGATGGCAGTGACTATGGGGTGTATACATCTCTAAGTCATCAATAAGAAGAAACGTTACAGCGGAACATTAACAACTACAACCATGCAAAATTTTGATGGAGAAAATTTTAAATTCTCTATGAAACCTTAAAAATCCTATCGCAGAGAGAAGTTGTGAAATGAGGGGAAAGTGGCCTGGCTGCAAGATCAGAGTGCATATACAAAGTAAAAGTAGGAAGAATAAACACCAGCTATTGCTACTGAAACAGTTAACGAAGTGCAGTTAAACAAAGTTAGCATGAAGAGCTGAGTCTGCATTTTCAAAAGTAATGGGTGAGTTTGTGCACCTTGTTTTGGGAGAGTCCATTTTTTCCCAAGGTTGTTTTTGCTGCTAGTGTGTTCTCATGCACTCAGAGCCCTGTTCCCGTAAACATCCATCTAAGGGAGTCGATGGCGTGTGCTACGGCCCTGTTCAGCCAGCACGCCTCCACTGCCTTTGCACAGAAGCCAGACTGTGGAGTAAAGAGGAAAAGAAGGGCTGGTGCGCACTTCTGTCTGCACCAACCTGAAGTTCAGAGGAAGCTGAGGTGCACACAGACTCGGAAACCAGAAATCTCTTCTTGCTTTAGTAACACGTATGCAATCTTTCCATCCAGTCATATAGATGCCTCCTAGATTAATCTGCTACTTTATACTGCACCTCAAAGTCAAGATCCATCCCAGTGGTGACCTACTTGGGCACTGAGCCTGTTGCAGTAATAGCAATGATACTGCTGGTACTTAGGAGAAACATTTGCACAGGCTCTGGCTGGCTATGAACTACCTCAAGTTGAGCTCCTCCTCTCCCACTGATTCATCATTTAAAGTGCAGGTATAATTCTGCTCTGCTAATGTGACTAAGTTTCAGGCACCTGATACCCGACAAACAGAAATGGTGAAGAGAATTTGCTAATTGCTTTGCTAAAGAGAACGTTTTGTACATGTAAATGTAATTTTATCTTGCCAAGCATTTAAGGTTGAAAAACTGGAGAGAACTGTAGCACCATGATGGCCTGGTGTCTACAATATGATAGAGTTTTGTGGGTACAAAATTACCGTTCACTTAAGAAACGTATGATTTCCAGTAGAGGCAGATAGTATTTTAGATATTGTTGATGTAAAGGAAAAAGGAAAATTCTAATTGCAATCCAAGTGATCCCTTTTTCCCTTTCCCACATTTCCCCCAAAAGGAAAATTTCATCCACTCATTTCAAAATGCACGGTATAAGCACAAGGTTGTCAAACTCCCAATTTCCAAACGCTTTAATTTTTCTCCGTATAGTTTCCTATTAAAGACCTACTTTTTCTTTCAGAGACCAGTCAATAAATTAACTTTCAAATGTTTTTTGGCATTTAAATACCTGAGAACACAGGAAAAGTTGCTTTCCTTAGTCTTCTAAATCTTCTTGCCTAGATTAATGCATCTGTCTCTCTTTTGTCTGTCTTTTTTGGGGCGGGAGGGGGGGGCAGGGGGGCAG
>NW_009217439.1:0-6717 GCF_000690835.1 Fulmarus glacialis
ACAGGGGTGTGGGGGAGGTTCAGGGGACTATGAGCACGTCTTCTTGCTTGGTCGTGGGAGTGGGCTGTGAGGTGATGATGTTGTCCCTCAAGTGGGGTTCGTTACCCAGTGTGCAATGAGCCAATCCCACACACAGAGCCGAGATACTTGTTTATTCTGTGTCTGTGCAGAGATGGGTGCTGGGTGGTAACTCCACAAAACTAGCACACCAAAATACAAAACAAGTCCTTATTTACATCTTAAAATCAGCTAACTGCCGCCCATTCTACAAACAGATTGGTTGTTAATTTTCTTATTACCATTTTGCTTTGCCATTCTCACCATTAACTTGCACGTTCCGTGGGTGAGGGGATTAATGTGGTAGGGGGAGGTTTCAGCAGTGGAGGGGTGGTTTTCATATTGTAACTAGGATAGGTTAACTTAGGACGTGATCTTTGAGGAACTTGGCACAATTTTTACAGTTTGAAAGACGCTTCATTTATGTCCAGTTCATGCCTACTGGTTCATGACCATCCGTTCCTTTCTTGTTCTAAAAATCAATTTATCAATATGTTATATTATAACAATTCCCGTGTTATTTTAATTAATTATTTACCAGATTCAGCAGCTTTCCCATGTAACCATCCTACATTCCCCCCTTTGAGACTATAAAAGAGGAATTTTGTGACAGTCGGTTACTCTTATATTAGTCTCATTCTTTCATAACTTCATCTTCCAATAGCAGAACAGCATTTCCAAAAACACTGTACGATTACATAAATGCATACAAAAATTATCACAACAATCAACAAGACAATTAACAGCTTCTTTACCCACAAACTAAGATCAGGAATCCAAGAGGTTTACCATTTGAATGCTTCTTCATACCCATAAGAAGCATTATCTTTTTGTGTTTCATGTAGCACTTCTGTTTGTTTCCAGATCTCTTCCAAATCAGTGGAAATCCTACCGCTTTGATCTACATAGACACAACAACTGGTGTTCAGGACTGTACACACTCCACCCTGGGATGTTAATACCATATTTAGGGCCATTCTGTCTTGTAGAGTTATTTCTGCTAGTTCAGATACTTCTTCTTGTAGAGCCTTTATGGCATCATAGGTCTCATTTCCAATCTTCTCTATGATAGCAGAGATGTTTACGATTGCTTTTTCTAATTCACTAACTCCCAACCACGGAACAAACCATCGTGCGAAAGAATGAAATCCCATCGGCCTAGTTATTAAAGGATTGTTTACATTTCTTTTATTTCTTTGCAAATAAGTACGTAGCCACATTTTGGTTTCCAGTTTTTCAATTTTCGTAATATTTGAGCTACTGTTCCCAATGTACAAATCCTGACCAATTAGGTGGTAAGGCCTTACAAGCTTTATCCCCACAAATCCAATACCGTCCCTTTCCTTTGGGTACAGGCCACTCGTATAGGGTTGAACCTAAGTTCATCAGATTCAGAATATTATTACAACTGGAGTAGTTTCCTACAAAAATAGTTATTCCCAAACAAGACATTTTTTCTATTCCTCTAGGAGGGGTATATCTTTGTACACGAGTACCATCGTTCTGCCCCAAGGTTGGAACTTCGACTGTTGATCCTTGTTCCTGCAGATCTTGTGATCACACACTGCCAAATGTAGTGTTCACCCAGAACGTGTTGCAGGATACGTTGGAGGGTAAGGGTATTCCTGTCACTGGCACCCCTTTCTTAGCATGTTCAGGGAAATGTGTACAGATCCAACAACCTGATTTGTTAGCGATTTGGACGGTTTTCTATAACAGATGGAAATGCAAACTCTTTTCCCATGGATTTCCTGATCCTTTACAAATAATCTCCACTAGGAACCAACAGAGGGATATTGTCCCCCTTGGTTCTCACATTTCTAGTTTTAACAAGATAAGTAGGACAAATAATATACAATACCACAAAGTTAATCCTTCAGCACAATTTACATCAAGATATCTCCACGTGCAATTCATACACGCGATAATTTTAGCTTTAGTTCTTCAGTTCTTTCAGAAATCCACTGTTGCGGTGGTGCTTTTTTACATGGGTGTAATGTATCCATGAATTTATACCCTTCACCTTTACTGCAATGTAAGTGGTAAGTAGAACTAAATATGGTCCTTTCCACTTTTCCTTTAAAGATTCATCCTTCCAAGTGCGGATATAGACTTCATCTCCGGGTTGGAATTCATGTACCGGTGAATCTAGTGGCAAGGAAGCTCGTTGATTAAGATACGTGTGTAAGGAAGATAGAGTCTGCGACAAAGACAATAAATAATTTGTTATCACCTCTCCTCCTTTTACATGCATTTGGTCTCCTTTTCCTACAACCAAAGTAGTAGGGTATGGTTTCCAGTATAATATTTCAAAGGGTCTCACTTCTCTGACTCTAGGAATAATTTGAATCCTCATTAATGCTATGGGTAATACATCTACCCACTTCATTGGTGTTTCTTGACATGATTTTGAAATTTGTCTTTTTAGAGTCTGATTCATTCTTTCCACTTTTCCACTTGACTGGGGTCTCCAAGGCATATGTAAATCCCATTGTATCTGCAGAAATTCAGTTACCCCTTGCGCTATTTCTGCTATAAAGTGAGGCCCGTTATCTGAGGATATCCCTTCTGGTATACCAAACCTTGGAATCACTTCCTTGAGCAGAACTCTACTTCTCTAGCCTTGTTGGTACGACACGGGAAAGCGTCAGGCAACCCAGAGAAAGTGTCTGCCAAAACTGAGAGATACTTAAACTGGTTACGGTTTGGCAACTCAGAAAAGTCTATTTGCCAGTATATTCCCCGGGGGAGTGACCTTCTTTCACCTTTCCGACTGGAGGTTTCTTTTGAAATTCTGGATTGTTTGCACAACACTGTTGACATTGTTGTACGATTATGTCAGCTAATTCTTGGATTCTAGGTCCTATGGCATATCTTCTGACACTCGTGACCAAAGCGTCTGCTCCCATATGGAACTCATTGTGGGTCTTCTTCCATATTTCTCTTACTATTGCAGTGGTAATTAAAATTTGTCCACTTCCAGTTACCCACCAACCTTCTTTTGACTTTGTACACTTCAAATATTTAGCAAGTTTGTTTTCTTTTTCTGAATATTTAGGAGGTTCCCACTGAATCTTTCTTGGAGGGATTAACGCTCCCGTCAGTTGTCCTGCCATTGCAACTCTTTTTGCTATTTCATCTACTTTTCACTTTCTTTTAACTACTTCTGTTTGTCTTTTTTGGCGGGCTTTGCAATGTATAATTGTAACTTCTTTTGGACAGCTTGTAACAATTTCAAAACTTCTGATCCATATTTTATAGGATTCCTTGTGAAGACAATAGTCCACGTTCTTTCCGAATGGCTCCATGCGCATGGACTACTCCAAATGCATATTTAGAATCCATATAAATATTTATTTTCTTGTTTACCACAGCATACCCAGCTTTTCGCTCTCCGTTGACCATAAAGCTACTCCCATCTGTGAAAAGTTCAATTTCTGGATCCGTTAGTGGCACATCCTTTCAATCAGGTCGGCTAGAGTATGCTTGTTCCATCACATGCAAACAATCATGTTCTAATTCTCCTTTATCGTCTATCGGCATTAAAGTGGCGGGATTCAAAGTTGAAGACATTTTCGAAGTTACATCATCCTGTTCAGCCAGTACCGCTTGATATTGAGCCAGTCGACTAGAGAAATCCAGTGATGCCCCTTTTGTTCGAGGAAGGCAACCACCGAAGTACATGTGGTACAAAAACTGTAATAGGTTGTCCTAAAGTTAATTTCCGAGCTTCTTTAAGTAATAACACCACCGCAGCTACTGCTCTCAGGCATGCTGGCCATCGTTTACTTACTTCATCCAGCTGTTTGGAAAAATGGGCTACTGGCCTTTTCCAGTCTCCCAAAGTCTGGGTCAAGACTCCCAACGCCACATGTTGCCTTTCATGTACATAGAGTATAAAAGGCTTAGTCAGGTCCGGTAGACCCAGAGCAGGGGCTCTCATCAACTCAGTTTTAATGGAGTCAAATCCTTTTTGGCACTCTGGTGTCCATTCCAGAGTTTCCCCAGGTCCTTTAATAGCAGCATATAATGATTTGGCAATTAGACTGAAATTGGGTATCCACAGCCTGCACCATCCGGCCATTCCTAAAAACCCTCGCAATTCCTTTTTGATCGGGGGGGAGCTATTCGACAAATAGCTTCTTTTCCTTCTGCTCCCAATTTTCTTTCCTTGAAAAATTATAATTCCTAAGTACGTTCAACAAAGTGATGGAAGGATTCTTACCTTGCCAATCTTCCAGTTCTCTAGCAAGTACTTTACCAAGCAGTGTCGGGCTGTTCTTGAATCCTTGTGGTAACACAGTCCAGCAAAGCTGTATTTTCCTCCCGGTGGTAGGGCTCTCCCATTCGAAGGCAAGTATCTTCTGACTTTCCTCCTCCAAGGGGATGCAAAAGAACGCAGCCTTCAGGTCCAGCACTGTAACATACACTCGTATTTTCTGGAATCGCTGACAACAAGGTATAAGGATTTGCCACTGCTGGACGTACATCAACAGTGATTGCATTAATTTCCCTTAAACCGTGTACTAACCGTTACTCCTGAGTTCGGGGCTTCTTAACTGGTAAGATGGGAATATTACATTCTGACTGGCACTCCCGCAACAGACCAAACTGCATAAAGGTGTTAATTAATGATTCTAAGCCCATTCTGGCTTCTAATTTCACAGCATACTGTCTTTTCCTTACCGGCTGAGCTCCCAGTTTCAACTCTATTTTTACCGGAGTGGCGTTCTTGGCTCGTCCTGGTTTCTTAGAAGCCCATACTAGGGGTATCACAGGATTTCTTCTGGGATCCCAGAACCTTCTGGGATTCTGCTTTCTCAGTCAGCAGGCACGTGTAGCTGAATAGACGTATCAGAGAACTTTAGTTGAGCCTTCAGTTTACACAGTAAGTCGCGTCCCAATAATGGTAGAGGGCATTCTGGCATATATAGAAATTCATGAGTCAATGTCGTGCTTCCAATTGTACATTCCATAGGTTTTAAAAATGGCCTAAGGGCTTGTTTTCCCGTGACCCCAACAATTGGCATGTAAGTTTTACTTAGGTGTCCTTTACAGCTAGTTACTACAGTGTGTGTTGCTCCACTATCTGCTAAGACATCTATAACTTCATTCCCCAGCTTTACTGGAACCAGGGAATCAGCTGGGGAGATCTTAATACTTTCCCCTGGTCCTCTTCATTCAGAGTCAGAGGTTTCCAACATAATCAGATTAACATCTGGCTCTTGCCCCGCTTCCTTCGTAGATTCAACAAACAATTTTTCCTTCTGTGGACCTTCGTTTTTCCAATGTCCCTCTTTCTTACAGAAGACACACTGGTTAGGGCCCAAAGGGGCACGGCTTGGGGAATTCTGTCCTCGCCCTACCCCGTTCCATTCATTTCCTCCTCTTCCTCTGCCTCAACCTCTACTCTCTCTGCCTGGATTTCCAGCGATTGCAGCTGCTAGCAATGAGGCTTGTAACTTTATTCCTTTTTGCTTTTCCTTAAGTCTTTCTCTCTTTTCTCTTTCTCATCTCTATTACTGTATACCTTGTATGCTATTTCAATTAATTGTGATGCAGATATTTCCCCAGCTCCATCTACTCGCTGCAGTTTCTTTCTAACATCAGAGGCCCACCGTCCTATAAATAACATATTAAACATTTTTCTATTAGCTTCATCCTCTGGATCTAAAGCTGTCCATCTACGAGCAGTTTCACATAAGCTTTCATAAAAGGCCGAGGGATCCTCCTCTGACCCCTGCCTTATTTCATATAACTTTGAAACATTTTTAGGCTTTGGTACTCCATGCTGGACCCCATACAGAATCAATTGCTGGTATTGTTTTAACATTGCTTTCCCAGCTCTGTCATTTGGATCCCAGGCAGGTTCTGGTTTTGGTACATAGTTATCTACGTTTTCACCTTCATTTTTCCTCCTTTTTACTGGACCCAACCAACATTTGCACGTCTTCAGCCTCCCCACAATCCTTAAAACACTTCTTTCCTTTTTCACATCTCTCACAACAATTCTTTTTCTTTCCTTTTCCATTAACATTTTCTGCTAACACATATATCCCATTAGCATCATTCATCAACAATTTACATTTCTCAAAGTGAAAAACAAATCAACATATACAACTTCATCCCATTTCCCATCCAAAGGCAAAATAACATCAATTATAATTTAGTATTATAATTTACCGATCCATTTTCTGGCCAGACCTCACCATGGTCCCATTTATAACACGGCCACCATTGGTTACAATAAATTATCAATCTATTTTTCCTTAGGGGATCCCCTCCAAACTTACTCCAATTTTTCAGGATGCATCCTAAAGGAGAGCATAGGAGTACCTCAGTGGAAGCAGCCACAACCATATTATGCATAATATTTTTTCCAAGAATTCCTTGGCTTCATACGCTTGGCACCGACCCACTGTCGGTAAAGGTGAAATCCTACCACGCACCCAGCACCAACCCACTGTTGGCAAAGGCAAGACTTTATTGTGCACCCAGCTCCGACCCACCCTCGGTAAAGGTAAGATTTTACCACGCACCTGCATGAGAAGCCGTTACCTAAGCTCCAGCCGCGGGCCTTTTTTCTAGGCGCGTCTTACGCAGAGCAAGCCCAAAAAGCGGCTGCTGACCCCTGCAGTCCCTTGCCTCCTTGCAAATATC
>NW_009217440.1:0-22584 GCF_000690835.1 Fulmarus glacialis
CGCCCTCGGGTGAGCAGTGAGGGCAGAGCGCTCGCCCGCAGCCCCGCTGCCGGCCGGGGATGCTGACCTCGTGGGGACGGGCTCGCAAAGTATCTCAGGGCTGGGTGAGAGCCGTGTGTTTCGCTCTCCTGCTTCAGAGGATGCTGAAGTGGAGCAGAAGTGTAGCTGGGCTACAGCAGAGCATGGCGTGGGGTCTTCGTTAATGATGCAATGTTAACGAAATTCTCTGGGCAGTGGGTATGTGCTGGGGTCCCCACTGCACCACCCGTTTGTGAGGTGGTGTTTGCGTGGGAGCCCTCAGCTCTGAAACACGGCTTTGCACAGGACCAGCATCTCAACTGAAACAACTTGCGGTCTGCCTCTTCCTCCCCGCTGCCCCCAATCTTAAGACAAAATCTTAAGAAAGTATTATAGGCTTCTTGGTAGTTTTTTAATTCAAAATTGTAAAGGATTAAATGCTAGTTTCATAAAGGGATTGACCCTTTTAGGCTAGGACTGATACATTGCCACAGCTGTTTGTCAAGACTTTGCTTTTCAGCTGTTTTCCTACCTGCTCATTAGCTACACACAGTGCTTTGAGCTCCAGTTACAAAAAAAAAAAAAAAAAGTAATCACCAAAACTTTAAAGAAGTAAAATCCTGAAGGCCTGCAGCAGCTCCCTGCTATGGTAGACTGCACCCCATTTATGTGAAAACCCTTTGATCTAGAGGATAACTATAATAAGGTCTGGCTGTGTGTATCTTGTGATCCACAAGCTATTAAGCCGTAGGATATTTGCCTGTTGATACCCTGCCTGGTTACAAGCTAATTTCCTAAGTCTCAACAATGACAGATTTGTTTAAAAAAAAGAAAAACAACCCACCAATTTTCCTTTTAAAAGGAACCTGTTAATTAAGGTTCCCCCCACCTTTTCTCTCTCTCCCCTCCTTCACCCAAAGCTGAATCACTTCTCTGTGACACTGCCTTCTCAACATACGCATGTTAGCAGAATTGAATTTGGAGAGAGTCAAGTCTGCCTAGCTTATATGAAAAAAGTATTCCTAAATGTGGAAAAAGCACAGGGAGCCATGTGACTAGGCACTTCTCCCAATCCGCCTCCTTCACCTGAAATTTCACCTGTAGATCCATGAATACACTTGTCACCTGCCTTATGCATTTAACCTGGAGTTTTCAGAAAGTCTCCTAATACTTCTGCTTCTTGAGGAAACAAAATCACAGGAACCTGGGCCTGGAAGGGATGCCTAGGCCGCATCCTTGCTCTGAAGCATGTATGCATAGGCCATCCCTGATAGTTGTCTCGTCTACTTTAAGCTTCATCAAAGGAAATGGCAAACTTCTTGTTTCTGTGCTGTTATGTAGCATCTTGTGTCCAAAAAGATGACATGGGGGAAAAAAAACCCCTATTAGTAATTCATTTTGATTGTCAGCTGTTACAATGGCCAGGCAACATCACTGAGAAATGGGAAAAAAGCACAAGAGCAGGCATGACTCACATGAAATTGCACTGTTGGTTTCCTGCATTGTTTGTGCACCGTTCACTTGTGTGCACTGCTGTTGTGCCGGTCTGAAGTTGGTTTTAATGGATGGCAGAGAGAACGGCTGATGTGGGGCTTAGGCGAACAACTGTAGACAGGGCACAACTGACTCTCCCACTCCTCATTTTGGCTGTCAGTGGCAATCTTGCCTGAGTAAGGACTGTGAGACAGGGTCTGATTTGTAATAGCTGCAGAGACCTGCACTGACTTAGCATCCTTTTTCCCTTGATATTAGCTTTTTTCTTTTATTCCTTCTGTCCTGCCTTGTATTCTGGATTTGTAAAGCATAACCATTGTGGCTTGCATGCCCTCGTACACCCACATCAAATAAAAAATGAATGTATGTGGTTTAAAGATTAGCTGCTCCAATAGCACAAGCATACACTAAACTGTCTAAACTCTTCCCAAATTCATAGCTATAACACAGAAAAGCATGAACTCATTATTCTCAGTGAAAAAAATGGAGTCCAAACAACTAATATCTCACTCTGAGGCTTTTAGCAACCAGCTGGGCTTTGCACTGAGCCGGGAGAATCGATAGGCTGCTCCCTGGTACCAGCAGAGGAGGCTGATGCTGGGAATGGCGCCGCGCACGGCGTGTCTCCCCCAGCAGCACCCAAACACTCGGAGGTAGCAGTCCCTTATCAGCGGTGACAACTGAGGCAGCAGCTCTCTCTGAGCTGTACCTGGAAAATAAAACTGAAGGAATTAACATGAGGTAATAAAGGAGGGTCTGTTCTGGTGCTTACACTGATGAGAACTAGGAATGACTTAAGAAAAGGGTGGATTTAACACCTGTTTGGTTGATGCTGGCAGTCAGTTAAACCTCCCCAGAGACAGGCAGGGTAGGGACTATTCTAATTTTCACCATCAGATATATACAGAGTGTAATTCAGTCTTATTTTGGAGAATCACTCCTATGTAATTGGGATAAAAATTAACGGGCAGATGGACTTTAAGGGCAGAAATTACTATTGCAGTCTCCAGCTCTGATTTCTGGGATAACACCAGCTGCTGAATCGAGGCAGTAATTTCTGCGTGACGTCTATCACTTTTTTTGAGCTTATGTTTGAATAAGAAACCAAATCTATGCCTAGGTATGTCTTATTAAGTTTCTTATGTCTATTTTGGTGACAGATAAAATATGAGCAAGTTCTCTGGAACTCTCAGTAGTCTATATTAAATGTGTACTGAGACTTTTATATTGCATGGAACTGAATCCAAATACTTGTTTCAAACATAAAGTCAGTCCCTTTGTAAAGCATACAAATGACAGATGTCCCTTGGATACAGCCACAGAGGGAAAGCTTTACCTTCGTGCCTAAGCTGCAGGAATTTCTGCAGTGTGTTTTGGAAGCAGAGGTGAAACACATAAGGAAATCCTTTACCAAAATTTTAAATATTTATAGAGGTCAGTGACAAAACAATTTAGCAAACTACCAATTACTGGCAAGGGTAATCATCAATATTTCTTATCCACTAGCAGGTACAGTTTTATTTTCTAATTTATTTTTCTGGCACTTAAGTATAACATTGATTATGTCTGAGACGAAGATGCTGACTTTGTCATTGATACTTCCTGTGAGTGAGTTGAAAATTGATATTGTTCCATCTCCTTTGACTGCGATGAATTACTCTGTTTGCTTTCTGCTTTCCACCAGCCGGTTATACTTCCAGCGTTGTTCATTTGTGCATGAGTGACTGGCAGCTCCACTACTGAATAACTTTAAAATGATTGGCAGTGGCCAAGCTGTTTGATCAATACATGTGCTTGAAGTGATGTCTGCAGAGAAGTGCTTCTCGAGGTTGATGGAACCAAGTGTCTCCTTGTAGAGCAGATAAATTGATTCAATCGAATTGTCACTGGTGGTGAGGTGTTCGCGTGACACCTGGCTTCCTCACCTTGAGGCTTTATAATTTATAAGGCCTGGTCTGGTAATGTGTGCTGATAAAGGAGTCTCTGTTGTAGAAAAGACTGTCAGGTTGTGCCTACCACCTGGAAAGCTCCTGTGTTCTTTAAGGTGACGCTGTTAATTAAAATCTCTACCATTCTCTGGAGGCTTTGACCTGTGACCCTGGCAGGAATATGAGTTTTGTTCCTTTCTTTCCTTATTGTCTAACGTAGGTGTTTTTTCGTGTGATTGACGTAGGGGAGGAGGATGGTTATCTCACTACATGTGGGGATCCAGATCCTCCCAAGCCTCTGTCACCGGGTACCCCAGTGCATGGGGAAGGCCGTGTGGCTCTGCCCTGCTGTTGTCCCATCTCCTCCTCCTCAGGACTTTCAGAAGGAGCTCTGCTAGTCCAGGAATTGGCACGTAGACATGGCAAAGGATGCGTAGGTGAATCAAGAGGTCCTGGTGGGAATGACTATCTTCTTTCCCCTCTAGCCCTGCAGACGCTGCTCAGAAATGGGGCAGAAGCTGCTGATTTGTGGGGTCTTGTGACAAAAGGGAAGGATCTCTTTTTGTCTGATCTTGGAAGGGAGCAATTTAAATTGGTGATTTATGTTCAGAAAAGCATTTCTTTCCCATACTTTTTCCTTCTTCCTCATTCAGAAGTACGTGCAGGGCAACAGGGGTGACATCTGATAGTCATTTACAATGTGTTTCTTCTGGATGAGATTGCATTGTGTTATAGGCCAGTAGGAAGATAGTTATTTCGATTTGATATTAATTCAATTAATCCTGAACAGAATTATTTCCAGAGGAAGAGGCCTTTCACACCCTCTGTTCAGAAGGTATGTACTGAAGTTCACAATCCTCGATTTCCAGGACAGGGTGCAATAGGGAACATAAGCTTACAGCACAGACATTAGTAAAGTGCACAGGCAATGCAATAAGGCTTGACATGGCACCTGCAGAAGTTATTGGGAGGGGGAACCTGTTGCCTATGCTGTGTTTTGGGGTTGAAACTCTGAAAGAAGAAAAGTGCTATCCCAAAGTCATCAGAGAGGAGCCCTGTACAACCCTCCCAGTGCTTGTGTAGACCATTTTGCATGTGGCCTTAGATGGCTGTGCATGTCTTGGGTTGATGAGCTGCACGGATACAAGAGAGCATCCAACTTAGCCAGGCGAATACAACTGTCGCTATTTCCCACCACCTGCCTCCCATACTGTATTTTATCAAGTCCCATAATAATAACCTGCGGGGAAACATGAGGGTTTAAAAATGGGAGCAACTTTGATGGGTTTGGTGGGTTTTTCTTTTTTTGTTTAATTTCCAAGCACACCCTCACGTTAAGAGCCCGCGGGGGAGTCCTCTGGCCGGACAGGTGCTCTGGGCCTCCTGAAGGTTGGGGATGAAGTATTCTGTTGTTTCAGCTGCTGTGACCTTATGGTCCCTAGGAAGGTTGATTACGGATGTATAGCAGCTTTATTGCTCCATGGCGACACATACCGTACAGTACCCAGTGGTATTTTAAGTACTTCATAGTTATATCAAAGAAAATACTTAAGGAGTATTAGGCCTTATAAACCCATAGCACTGTGCATTTTATGGCTGGAACTTAAAGTAAGTCATGAAACAACTTAGAGGTATTTGTGCTTTTGTTTGATTTGGACTGGTGTCCTGCTTTTAATATTTCTTTGGATAAACAACTCCCGTTTTATAGCCTTGCATGGCACACACACCCTGTGTTTAACTGAAGGGACCCTGCCACTTGGGGAATTTTGCCTAGCGAATCTGGCAAGAATAATTGCGAATATTACAATATATGTGTTGCAAAAGAAAGCTGGATATGAAAAGAGAAGTCAAATATGATTGTCTGAATGGAGAACCCTAAAAGGTGGAGGGCTGTAAAAGAAAGAAGTCATAATATTTTGAATTATTTTTTTTCCACTCAGTTCTGGGACAGATTGTGTTACTGTCGCGCAGATCCAGAGGACTTCAGAGGAATTGTTTGGGAGTTTTCACGGATGTAACTGAAAACAGAACTTGGCCTATGCACTGCAATGGCAATCGTAAATCTAGGTTTGAGTCAGTCACCTGTGCGATATGTGGACTGCAGTGTGTTAAAATGGGGTTTAGAGCATTTTGTGCTAAGAATGGAGTAATATTTCAGCAAAATATTTAAGTTTTCATATCGTATTTCAGATTTGGTTCAGAATGAGCCGGCTATTTGAATCCAGGGCAAAGACTTTCCTCTATTGTAAGTCATTGTAAAGTCGTTACCTATGTGATTACTGTGGAATAACATTAGTTTCAGTTGCTTTTCATTTATTTTATTTTAAACTATTCAGTGAAGATTTAAAGTGGTATATTAAAATTATTTATGTTCAATGCTGGAGTGTGAAATACTGTGTAAAACATTTACTGAGGTTTAAATAATTTCCTAATCAAGGGTTTAGGAGATAATTCTGTTTCTACTTTTAAATATAAATATTCATTTTGGTTGCTCATTTTCATTAACTAGTGCCTAGAATAAATTGTGGTTTATTGGGGTTCTTTCTCCCTTATCAACATGTATGCCTTTGTTACTAAAATCTAGGAGTGTTTTCTGTTTCTTCCGAATTACACAATATAATGACTGAGAACATACAGGTATATAGGCTTAATTTGTCACACTCCCACTTCAAGGCAACAAATTGCCTTTAAAACTAAAAATGAAATTCCTTCTTTTTGTAACCTTAATTATATGAACCAGCATTTCAGTTTCACTGATGAAACAAAACTACCATAATTAGGCAGACTGCAGATTTTAGCGTAAGGTCACATCATGCTTTGCTGAGAATAATAAGAGGAAATGATCTTCAATTTAACATCTCTGTGACTGGCAGACCAGCTGCTCTGGTCATTTCTGTTAGTGAAGTGGCCTTGGGAAAAAGGGTGTGTGTGGTGTTTGTGAGAGAAACTAAATTAACCTCGTCGCATAATTGGTAGCCATGTAGTCTTAGTGGAGTTTTCAGGTTTTTTAAACTATTTTTTTGTTTTGTGTGTGTGTGGAATAAGCTGTGCTGAAGTGGCAGAAGACATGCCTTACCTTTAAAATAAAAAAATCATTACAAGGAACGATATGACTCCAAGATGTTGCTCTCTTCTGGGGATTGTAAGCCTTTCTTTGCAAGGTAAGTGCTTGGTAAAACGCTAAAGGCAGTAGGTCAGGCATGCTCCGGTGCAGCTGGGATATGAAGAGTGATAGTTGGCCCAGGTTGGTTTGTTACCTGAAATTAGAATATATAGTGAAAAGCGCTTTATAAAGGTTCCCTGGTAATATCGGCGCTGCTGGCATGGTTCCTAACTCCTGGAGTGTACCCTGGCGCTCCCGCTGTTTTAATGGCAACTGGCAGCCTACATTGGGAGCAGCATCGTCAGCTGGAAACAATAGTGTCTGATTCTTGTTTGTCAGCCGGGACAATAGCCCTGCTGATGGGCTGCGGTGGAGGAGAGCGGGCTTCCTTTGTATGGCAGTGCAGGCATGGCAGATGGCTAATTGGACATGATAAACCACGGAGGCAATGGGGGAGAAAAAGGAGATCTGCAGGGATTATCGGCTTGTATCCCCCACATTAGGGAAAAAAAATTATGTATTTTAAAGATGTTATCAACTTTAGCTCTTTGCCATGAATATATCATTCAATAACAAAGGAGGACACCCTAACTAAAGTCTTTCCTTAGCTGAACTGAAGTCCATTTTATTAGCTGGGAGCAAATCATATTACTGTATGGGAAAATAGGCAAACGCATGGCCCCCGGAGGTGCTGGCATGGCACTTAGGAAAATTAGCGGTGCATATTTTTCACCAGTCTTGTAAGTGAATGTCAAACTGTTGTGCCAAACAGCATCCAAGCTGAAAACAAAGAGCTTTGCAGCAGTGCTTTTCAGGAGTGGAAAGTTACACTCTACCGTAGTTTGTCTAGATACAAATAGACATCCATTAGCACTGAAAAGCTAAGCTGATTAACGAAGACAGAATTTATTTATTTAAATGTATTTTATTAGACTTAATAGAGTATACACTATGAAGCCAAAACCTGAGGCCCTTGCGCAAACAAACTTTTGCTTATTTAAAACAGCTTAGTGAAAAATGTAATGAAAGCCTCAAGATTAGGACCACGAAAATGATCAGAGGGGTGGAACACCTCTCCTACAGGGAAAGGCTGAGAGAGTTGGGGTTGTTCAGCCTGGAGAAGAGAAGGCTCCGGGGAGACCTTATTGCAGCCTTTCAATACTTAAAGGGGGCTTAGGTGAAAGGTGGGGACAGACTTTTTAGCAGGGCCTGTAGCGATAGGACAAGGGGTCATGGTTTTAAACTAAAAGAGGGTAGATTTAGACTAGATATAAGGAAGAAATTTTTTACGATGAGGGTGGTGAAACACTGGAACAGGTTGGCCAGCGAGGCGGTAGATGTCACATCCCTGGAAACATTCAAGGTCAGGTTGGACGGGGCTCTGAGCAACCTGATCTAGTTGAAGATGTCCCTGCCCATGGCAGGGGGGTTGGACTAGATGGCCTTTAAAGGTCCCTTCCAAGCCAAACTATTCTATGATTCTAAGGTATGTGTCAATCCCAGGTAGTTTTTGGTATGAGATGTGTAGGCTTAGCTGGTGGCTTCGGTGGCTGTGGGCTGTGAGCCCAAGGCTGTGCCCACAGCCTGGTAGCAGCAGGCAGAAGTTCATCCCATTGGATGCATTTTAATTCCTTTTTTGCTCCCTCCTAGTTAAACAGCAAGAGAAAGCACACCGCGACTTTGGGAATAATTCCACAATTTTTGTTCATCTTCCCTCTGCCTACAGAGGAGGTATAAGAAGTAAGGCGGAAAGGGGGTCATGTGCATCAGTGGCTGCTGCAGTGATCTGCAGTCATCGCTGGCTTTAATTCCCTGTTTTGTAAAATGGTATCAAGTGCCTAGAATACTTTGCTGTTTTAGTGTCTCTCATAATAATAATGTTATGGCATATAACAGATACGTTTAAATTGTAGTAAAAATAAATCTGCAAGAGGTTAAAAATAATAGCTAGCAAGAAATATGCAGTACTCTGTGCAAGCAGATTTACTTTCTGTGGAAATGTCTGGACTGTGTTTCTCTTCCACTGTTTACTACTGTCTTTTCCCACGGGACAAGTTTAGTGGAAACTCCAGATGAAAAGTTTCAGCGGGTTGCCTTTGGTTTCAGCAGGCCCTTCAAGTGCTGTACCTGTCAGTCTGTGTAGCTTTCGAAGCTATAGGTGCAGGAGACCATTTGAAGGGTTGTGAGTGGATGCAGTAAAACTTCCAATAGGGCTATCCTCCTATAGGACCTACAATATTGTCATTATGTTATGATGATTCTCTACCAGAGTTTATTATTTGTATTATTGTCTCAGTCACTGATTAGTTCCTTCTGAAGCAGATGCTGCATGAACACTGAACAAAAAGATGATCCCTGACATCAAGTGCTTACAATAAAAGCTGTCAAGTGGATTGTGAATTCATTTAACTGAAAACTTGTCTTTTGCTTTGCTTTTAAACAAGCCAGAGGAGTTACGGACTCTAGCACTGGGTGTGGAGCAGAGGGAATGGCTGAGAATAAGGTACAAGCAGAAAAATAGGGAAGAAATGAGAAAACTGTAGGGAAAAAAAAAAGAATGCAACAGAGTTATCTGGCAGAGCACTTCAGAGCTGGAGGGCACTTGGCTAAGAAAGGGATCGCAGCCTGCATGCCTGCATCCTCTGTGGAAGGGAAGCGGGTGATGTCAGTGTGGGGAAGGTCAGAAGCCAAAGGAAATCACAGAAACGAGACAATAAAAGGTTTGATTGGAGTTGTAGCTTTTGGGATGGAAAGCCAAAGGGAGGTTTTCTGACACATTAGAGAAAAAAAAAGGCAGACTTTGGCTGGGTACATAGTGAAAGAAGGGAACAGGCAAAGCCTATGCATGTATCATGCGCAGAATGGGGAAGGCAGCCATAGGAGGTACTGCAAAGCACAGGAAAAATAGCAAGGTTTTCTCTTGTAGGAGATGCCCCTCACCATCGAAGACCATTATTATTACACTGCAGTCTTTTAATGGTGACTGCACCAAATGCCTGTGTTGCTTTGAGGTGGCACAGAGAAAGCATTTCCTTATGAAGTGAAGACACAGAGCCAAAATCCTTGGGTGTTCTGCTTCACGTTTAATGCCTCTTGTTCACAGAAATATGTCATGAAGACCCAGCCTCCTTGGATCTGACTGCCACTGTGTTTGCAGCAATTTAACTTTCCTGCTCTGCTTTTCTGTGCTGAGGCAGACTTCAGGAGTGATGCTAATAGAGTCAGTCTGAAGCATTCAGATAAATTTAGTCTGAAGGAGCAAGTCAGGCCCACCAGGTAAATAGTAATGATCTTGTGAGCTTCGAGGGCTTAGATCTGCAGTGTGCGAATCTCCCGTTAACAGCTTGCTCCTATTCAACTCAATCCTGCTGGAAAGTTAGCTGGGGTGTTAAATAGGTCAGCTATCTGTTACAGGTTCCTGTTAGTCTGGAATCTGTCTGCTGCTTCAGGTTATTTATCAAATTCCTAATGAGGTGGTCTTGAACTATTTGAGGCCAGGAGAAAGTTGTTAACACTGGCTCGGTTTAAAACACCCCTGGTGCTACAACTGAACAGAGGGGAAAACCCTGTTGGTTAGATGAGTTCAGATCAATTAAAACTGATCTGTGTGGTAATGGGAGTTTGTAAAAATGACACTTCCCAGCATGTAAGCCCTTATCATCGGAATTTTTTTTTTTTTTTAAAAAATGCTCCTTGTCTTCATCATTGAGTTGTGCAGTAAGGTGTAACTGGCAGCTTGGACCTGGTTGCTGTGATTGGGATTGATTTTAGTGCTTGATCCAGCTTCAGCTCCATCATGATGTTTGTGCCTGGGAGCCTTACAACGCTCAGGTGCAATAGTCCAAAACCAATGGCTGGTAGGTTCTTAGTCTGGTAGTGAAAGGACAGGTTTCTGCAGCATCCACCTCTGAAGTCAAGCAGTGCTTGAGACGTGCAGGATGAACAATAATTGCTTCGCTTGGCTCAGCCATCCTCAGCTCCCCTTGGTGTGCAGTAGTAATGGCAATAATAGTAATTAGAAATAATACACAGAATTAGTGCAGCATTTCAGAACACTTAAATAGTCACAGTCTTTGTGTAGAATAGGGAAGTCTCATCAAACCTATCTATAGAAAGGGGATAATCAGGCACAAAGCTGTAGTAAGTGGTTTTCCTGAGGTTGTGTGGACTTTGTTCACGTGTTCTTGAAAAAACCCACTTCCTGGTGGTAGAGCAAACCCTGACAAAGCACTGCATGGCTTTTCCTTCTGTTGGCAGAGCACAGGCCAGGAAAAGCACACCAATCCCTTTTTACTGTGGGATTGTCAAAAGTCACGGCTGAAGTGACAGGTGAAGTCAGAGAGATGTGCAAACACTCGGCTCTTCTTAAACCACTTGCTATGGGTGCCTATATATGGATGCAGGTGGCCTCCTTCAGACAGGTTGTACGTCTTGGCCTTAGTTCTGGAAATGGGATTGACACACCTTGCCTATGTCTGCACCAACCAGTCAAACAGTCTTAAGATTTTTATTACACTGACCCTATTTTTAAATATACATAGGTCAGAGCCACATCTGGTATAAAAAATGGACGGATGCCAGTGACGGCAGAGGAGCTGCAGTAATTTACACAGGCAGAAATTTTGGCCCGTGTTCAGCTGACAGACTCGTGTGGGGATGGGGCCAAAGAGGACTGGTAGCAGAGTAAGGATATTTCTAATCTAATGTGTTAAGACATCCAGATGATTTTGCTCATCATCGTGTTACCTGAATGCTGACAAAACGAGGCACCTGGGCTCTGGGTTGGTTCTGCTCGCTCTTTGGTAGGGTACCCTCTGCCTTTTTTGTAGCGAGCGTGCTGCTGTGAAAGTTACATCTATTAAATGCTAAATGGCAGAGAGATTTAATGATATTAAAAAGTTCCACCTACTTAAAAATGCTTTGCTTTCCAGCCCAGGTTTGCTAATATATTCCATATTTCCCAGAGATCTCTTCATGAGGACAATGCTGTCAGGAGCCGTTTACAGCTCTGATCCTGCTTTTGTTGTCTTTTACGAGTGCTGGATTCCCTTTCACTGCAGAGCCAACCCCTCTGCCACAAAGTTTATGCTGTGGATGTCTCCCATGGGTGCGTTAGCTACTCGGGGCATGGGAAGGTACTCCTGACTGGTTCCATACAGCAGAGTTTAACAGAGCTATAACTATAGTATATGATTTCCTTTTCTTGGTCTCATTTTTCCTCATACTTTTTCCTCTTGGAATATATCTAGCAAACGTAAAACCTGTGTGTCGCTATTCCAAATGGGGCTGTTGGCTTAAGGGGCATTGTCCAGGGTAGAATAAATAGCCATGGCCTTCTGAAGAGCGCTGAATTGATTGCACATACTACCTGTATTTACCAGTAACATTCCCCATGTAACACGTGAATGAGAGAACTGCAGAGAGTTGTAATTAAGTGCTACTCCAAAGAGTAATTTTCACACTGACAAGAAATAGAAAGTCATGTTGCATCTTCCCATGGGAATATATAGACAAACTAAAGTTTCCTCTTTGCAAGTTACCTTTGTATTTCTTTTCTTTAGAGACAGAAGCTGTGGGAGGTATAGCACAGGCAGTGGTCACCAGTCAGTGGACTGCAGAGATTGGTGCGGGAGCTCTCTCCCCCTGTAAATGCCGCTGCCTCCCCATTGCTCCCCAGTCCAGAGCACAGCCCTTACTTTTTGCTGGCTGCAGCTCCCCAGCAAAGGCTTCCTTTGGCATGTGTATACTTGGAAGATTTAAGAAGGAGCAAGCCTGCTCCCTGGCTCTGTTTTCTAGATGTCCCAAATCCAAATGGGCCTCCGTCTTGTTGAACTGAACGAGAGAGTGCTATGGGGGGAGTCTGTCACTCCTTTTCCTCTTGTCATGCTCCTGGGGTGCGCAGTGACCTCTGCACACAAAGTAGCTGAATGTCAAGTGGACGAGACAGAAACTTTATACAGATTAAACTGAAAATCTTGAAACTAATAGGATAGTGCGGAGAGCAGCCTTTAGGGTGCCTAACTAGCAGGCATGCAGAGTGCACAGGCGAACAAAGCATGACTAAGCTCCTTTTTTTTTTTTTCTTTTTTTCTTTTTTTTTTCATCTAACATGCAGCTACGTTAAGAGCTGCAGCTAATGACTTCTGAAGGGATCTCCTCTCCAGGCTCCCTTTTTGCTCTTCCACTCTACGTAATTTCCCAAAGAGCTGTTGCAGGAACTGAATTAAAACCTCCCTAGTCATTACTTTTCCTTTTGGTGTGCGGACACCCTGCAAATGATGGCTCGGGCAGCAGCCTGGAGCAGTTAGGTTTCAGAGGAGGCCAACTGTAGCAATCTATTTTTAAAAGGTTATTTTGATGAATTGGATTTTATGACCTGATTTGAACTGGTCTTGGGCACCCATGTGTTGTGCTGCTGCAGCCTGAACCCACAGGAGTGTCACTCTTTGCTGTTTTGCCATTGCAATCCTCTCTGCTTTCTGTATCAGACAGCAACAAATTATTCTTTCTATCCTCAATCCTGCTTGTCCTGTGTGTTGATAGTGGAGAGTTGCAGATCTTTTGCTGGGGAAAGCAAAACTGTGCTTGTCATGTTGCAGTTTCTTGGCTGTCCTGTTTCCCTTCAAGCAGTGGGAATCTGGAGTTGGGGCTGTCATCTTTTATGAAACACTATTATGTTTTTTATTTTGACTATCTGTAAAAAATGATTTAAAAATCCTCCATGAGCCAAGAGTTCATGCAGGAGTTTACATAAGTTTCATCCTTAACTTTGCTATAGAGTTACAGATACAGGTACTATGTAAGACCTTAAAACACCAGAGTTACAAACACCCATACCTCTTAGCTACAGTAAATGAAACTTGAATGACCTCAATCCAGAAAGCCACGGGCTGTTGCAGCATCAGTCCCTGATGCCTCGTCTGGACGCATCCTTGCACAGCTCCTCTTAACGTCAGTGGCGCAGGAGCTTTACAGCAGAACTTTGGCGGGCACCAGCCTGGGCTTGTACCTCCTTATAGGAGGCATTCAGCATGTAGGAGTGAATATAAATCTTGTATTCAGTCTTTTGAAACTGTCTCAATATTTCTATTGTGTAATTCTACACAATATTTCTATTGTGCTGAAGTAACTTGAGTTTATTCTCAGTCCAGAAACAAATGGGAAAGCTGTAATGGATTGCTTTGGGTTAGGTATTGATGCTCAAGAAAACTGTCTGTTTCAGTGTCACACTTTTACACACAGATAAGTAAATGAATGTGTTAGTTTGGAAGTTTAAAACTTGTCATGGAGGTGTTTATCATACTGTAGTCCTGCTGGGACTCTGCTGATAAACGGGATTTTTAGATAGAAAGCCTCCATGGATGAATAGGTGCTGACGGCTCTGTTGTCGGCACTCATCCATTTGAGCCCCTAAGAGGCACTTAGGTGGTAAAACTGCACTTTGTTTGAAGCTAAGACTGGAGGTTCACAGTTTTGAAGCTGTTGGTGCAACTAAGGAACCCCCCGAGCAATTTCTGGAAAGGAAGGCTGCATTCCTAATATCCTGGCCAGATTCCTCTTGGGATAGCTATATTCTTCTCTTGCTTTTCTACATTTCTACTCTGAGGTTATGCTTTGCAAAGCTGGTGAGCATAAATAGTTGCTGAATTTGACTGTATGATTTTCTGCATTTTAGTGTTGACAGGTAATGTGTAATTGTGTATATGTGTTCCATAGGGCTTCAGGGTGAAGATCCTGTTATTCTTTGCACCTCCACTGTCTTTCCGTAACCTCTTTCACTTTAGGCAGGGTAAAACACACATAGCCTCTGGCAGCTCTGTGTCAGGAACAG
This sequence comes from Fulmarus glacialis, assembly GCF_000690835.1. Taxonomy (NCBI): domain Eukaryota; kingdom Metazoa; phylum Chordata; class Aves; order Procellariiformes; family Procellariidae; genus Fulmarus; species Fulmarus glacialis. The sequence goes on from NW_009217440.1 coordinate 14,375, forward strand.
CACACGCAGACAGCACGTCCAGGCACCCCATCCTTCCCGGCTGCTACCGAAGCCATCCGGGCACACCCGGGCTTCCCCTGCGTCACGCCCAGCCTGTGTGCCTGAAGGAAACCTCGCCGATCTTCAGCTCTTCCTCTCCAGCTGCACATGGGTCCAGCACGTCACAGCTCATTGTTAAAGATGGCAAAGTGCGTTGCGGTCCTGCAGCATGAGAGGGGCTGTAAAATGTGATGTTACTGTTGTTAAAGAAGTTTATAAGCTATTAAACACCACGTGTTGGTCAGGCAGAGCTTTCCTATTTCCACTGCTTGGTAAGAGGCTCGTGAGTGAACACCTGCTGTATGCAAAGCAGGGGAAAGGCAGGCTCCGGTTGTCTCCAGCATCCCAAATCAATGGGTGCTTTTTCTGGTGCTGGCTGGAGCCAAGTTCTCAGCCCTCTCATGCTTTTTGGTGTGTAGTGTTCATATAGGGTTAAATTAGGGTGCAGCAGCTGAATCGCAAGCTTTTCTGGCAGGAGCTCTTGAGCTCCTGCATCCAGAACTTTCCTGAGGCTCCCTTAGGTAAAGCTTGGCATGCTTTATCTGACAGACAGCTCCGCTGATATTTCTAACGGCTTACTCTGCTGGAGTCAGTGCATCTAGGCGCAGCCAGAAACTTTCATCCTAAAGTTGTAGGTATCCCCAGTTTATATTTACAAGTGGCAATGTTGCATTAGAAATGCCTCAGCAGCAAGGCTGTGATACAGGAATGAGTGTTGCATCCCTGTAAGATGAAACAGTTGTGCCTTTTTGGGTGGGAACTGTAATTTGGATACAGGAATCTTATGTGCTAGAACAGCATCTTTTACTGGGCTTTTAATTTTATGCATCTCATCTTTTCTGGTCTGTGTCAGACCAGAAGGTTCCTCAATTATTCTTGTTCATCTGAAATATCAGTTATCCCCTTGCTGTGAAAACTGATCCATTGCAGAACAAAGATTTTTTTGCATTATAGTAATCCTAAGAGAAAAGATTGCTGCTGTGAAAAGCAAAGCCCTTGGTCTTGTTGTTCCGTGTTCCTCTTGTCATCATTAAAGCTCTTCGTGTTAGACCATGAGCAGCACACATCATCACCGGCTTTCCCTGCTGCTGGAGCCTGCAGTGAGACTGTAATCCTGCCTTTGCCATCACAGTGTCTTCCCATATAGTGTGATTTTATAAATCTAATATTGTGCTTTCTCCGTAGGAACAACAGCGACAACAAGATAGGCTGCAAATAGCAACATTAGCAGAAGTAAGCAAGTATCCTGTCGTCTGACAGTGCTGGACAAACAGCAAGCTAATTTTTACCTTGTAGTACCAAGGTTGTAGATGAGTTTAGTGGATAATGTAAAATTCTGGAGATGAAGGTCCTATTTCTGCTGTGGTCTACTGGATGACATTAAGCAATTAGCATTGCTCCGTGACTCACTTTCCCTCTGAGAACTGGGAAATTGGCTGTGGATGAAAAGCCCTATAAAATAATAACACTTAAATCAGCGCATATAACAGTTACTAACACAGAATGCTGCCATCATCTCCACTTTATAAATGTGAGGAACTGAGGCAGAAAATGGTTGGCCAAAATATATTGGTGTAGTTGGGGCAAGAGTCCTCATTAGACCTCTGGAGCTGGTGGCCGCCTGGCCAGCCTGCAGGCTTCGTGCTGCTCATCACCCTCCTGCCCCCGCCTTTGGGTACCGCAGCGCTGGCTAAATGCAGAGGACTTTGCTGTGTGGAACAGTTTTAGGCTCATTCCTTTCACTGTGCCTGCTGAGTGAATTGGAAAAGTAATGAACAAAACGTTTTTTATCTAGGAAAAAGGTTTTAGAGCCCTCCATTTTTAACAAGAATATGTTAATAGTACAAAGTATATGGGACAGCATTGTCCTAATTAGTTTTCTGTCAAAATTAACAGCCCTTGAGTTCAATAGGAACAGATTTAGGCCAACACAGTGTCTTTGAAAAATTCACAGGATTTTTTTGCCCTGTGGTTTTGAATATGAGCTGAAGCTTCAACATCATGGAACCTCCTCTGAGCAGAGATTTAGTCTTCATTTAAAATGTTCTCCCTCTTTAAAAGCCAGCTTCTTGGTGTAATTTGAATCCATCTTATTTTAGGATATATATTTAGTATCCAGCTGATTTTTTTCCCTCTAAAGTTCTTGGATAGCAAGTCCATTAAGAAATCTCAGTGTTGCCAACCAGTTTAAGACATTTGGAACTTCAATTACAAAAAAAAAGTAATTTGGTAATGAAAGCACTGAATGCATTCTGCAGTGTTTAAGGATTGCTTACAGAGATAAAATGGTTTTGGCTAGATGTCAGGTAAATACTTTCATGCTGAAGCATATGTGCAACCAGTTTTTCTCCTTTTTTTGAATGAATCTGAAGAGTCTAATCCTTCAGAATATCCCCAAACAAATTCTGGATTACTAGATCCTGTGTTCTTAAATCAAGGCAATCATTTAGTATTTTGCACCTAAGGAACATCTTTCATCTCTGCATCTTGATGTATTTTACAAAGCCAAATATGTTCAGTCTAACTAAACTTCTGTGAAACAAGAAAATATCATTTCCCACTTTACAGCTATGTTAGCCAGCAGGAGGACATCATCTGGCTCTTACGTCAGGCTGGTAGCAGAGATTGCTGGAAGATATTATGGGATGGTGTGCCTAGGTAAGAAACTTGGGGTACAGATTCTTGGAGTCTCACTATTTTTGACACTGACTCGAATGTTATCCTGGACATGGGTCTGATGCCTCTTGCAGGTGAACAAAAGAAGGGTGCAAAACTGTTTCCCTTCCACTCTGAGTTGCAGATTATATTTGCATGGGTCCCTCGGTGAGCTCTGCCCGTACCTGGGAAGTCAAGCAAGGGCTCTGATGTGCAAGACAGCGGCCAGCGCAGGGGTAGAAAAGGAGCTGAACTGCCTTGCTACTGTACAGGTAACAGATGGCATTTTGCTTATGGGAGAGAAGCTTCCCAGCTCTTCCAGTGTGCTTCCATTTTAAAATTTGTTTTTCTGGAGTTGCGGTGACTGAAACAAATACACACTTAGCTCCAGTTCGAGAGGTGATTGAAGCCATGCCCTGTACTGTGAGATGCCTATCTGTGTGTATGGCTATGTAGTATTAACAAGCCATTCCTAGTTACCCTAAATTGAAGAATTTAGTTGAAAAATTAAGACCATTAGTACCAGCATCTTTTCTTTTTATTGTGATGATGGAATCCGAAGATGAGTGGTGTTTCCTGTGGATCATACCCTAACTTTTTACAGTACATAGTTCATCTGTGACACTGAATGCAACCTCATATGCCATTTTTTTTCCTGAACGGTATCTACAGCTGTGGACAGATGTGCAGCTGAGCTGGGTTCAAAGGCTTTGATCCCGGGCCAGGGTCAAAGTGGCTGGGCACTGTCCCCACTGCTGCGGGGTCAGTATCTGCAGGCGTAGCTGCATGTGCAGTCCTTCTCTAACCCAAATCAGTCAAAACGATCTGGGTTAAAGAAAACCCTCCGTGCATTTAAATAGTAAGCCAACCTGGATCATTTTGACACAACCGGGTTAGGGAGCGACTGCGTACAGATATAGCGACAGATTGGAGGGGGTGGTAACCCAGCTCTTCTGCAGCTGAGCCGTGAGTTGGGCCACAGGCTGAGTAATGCTCATTGTGGGTGCGTTCAGCAAGCCGCCCTGACTTTTGTTCAATACAATAGCTTGTTTTTATAGGAAATAATGAAATAGTCTAAGGGCTAGAAATGCAGCTGATGTTTCCCAGGTTTGGCTTCTGATCATCAGTTTGCAGTCTGATGCTGTCTATAGCAGATGTACTCATATGTTCCTGCCCCTTAAGGGCCTTGTGGTGGCTGTTTTTTTTCCCCTACAGGCAATTTAGAGCAACTTCAAGGTTCTCCTAAACTGCACTTCCTTCAGGGAAGCTGCTACCCAGGCAATACTTTCTGGATAACAGCAGTGATTTCCAGGTGTTCATGCAGGCAACCGACACACATGTGGTCTTGATATGAGAGTTGCTCTGTGGGTTTTCACAGCCTTCTGAACATGCTGATAAGGGTGCATGCAGATATAGCGAGGCTTTCTGTAAAAACGGAATGGAAACATTCAAGTTTTTAGTTCACAGAGGATAGTATAAAAATCCCTGTAATGCTACCTTGGGCAAGTTTGTAAGTGTGTGTATTTGACATTGGACTTGACAGTGATCTCATTGATTTCTGCTGTGCTGAGACTCAGTTACTCTGGTTTAACGTCAGTGTGCATGAGAGCAGAGTTAGGCCCGCTGAAAGGACGGATACTTTTTCTTTCCCCTTGGGGAACCTGTTGGCAGTGGTTATGCAGGTAGTCTCCACATGCTGTGACCTATCTACATGACAAAGCACACCACTCTGTGTCACTTGCCAGCAGACATTTCCAAGATACCCTCAGCTATAAAAGAGCATCTTCTCACCCGGTCTCCCCTCCCCAGGACATACAATCCCCCTTGTTCCCGTAGCACACACAGTGGATGCTGTGATCCAGCTCCTCACCAGGGCAACATGTTCTGGCCAACACAGGACCTCTTTGAGTTGCTGGTGGAGGCAACAGTAGGGGTATCCTATTTTGTGTGTAGGCTCGTTCAGGAGAGTTGAGCATCCATATAAATAAGTGGAGGAAGCCCCGCTGCAGTGGGGTGTGTGGTGCATGGTGGTGAGGAGGGATGCCCAGGCCATTGGACGGGGTGTCCCCCGAATGCTGCAGCCCATCTCATTGCCTTCAGTAGTCCCATCTGGTGCGTGTTGCAGGTGTGTTATGATGGTGTGTGACAGCTTCATGTCTCTTAGTCCTGAAGCTGATGACAACCACAGAGAAATTACTTTCCCTTGTCAGTGTTTATTTCCAAATGCATTCACAGAGTGACTTGGTGCTTCCCCAGATCTGGCTGTCTGAGGCGAAGGCTTGACCTCTCTTTCTTTCAGCTCTCTTGACATTTACTTGTAATGAACAGACCTAGATGTTGCAGTATGTTTTTCTGGGTGACCGAATGCATTATATTCTTGTCCTTCACAGAAGAAATACAGTATCTTTCATCTCAGCCCATCAGCTTGTTTTTGTTGGTTTTAATTTTGTTGTAGTCGTTTAAACCCAGTGATGCCCAGTCAATAGGCATTATTCATATGGGGAGAAATAAATTGATTCATACTTGAAGCACACTCCCTTGTGCACACACTCACACGGGGTTGTAGCATGAGGCAACAGCCATGAGTGCAACCCAAAGGGCTGTCACTGCTGCTGTGCAGCGTTTGGGGTCATTTACACCTGTGGGGATGGGATGCAAAATCCCACAGCAATGCTCAGACACCAGTGGGGCTGAGCAGTCCCAGGACAGAGTCTGGCCTCAGCTGGTTGCGTTTGGCAAATCTACAATTTCTCCTGTGTTATGTGCTCCCAGTCCAGGTCCTCCTGCTTGTTGTGTTATATGCAGAGAAAAGTCTATATACAGCCTACAGGAGTCTTCAGCATTTTGGAAACCTCTGTGCATGAATGGTTTATCTGTATTTCTGGGAACGAGCTTGATTGACACAAAAACAAAGGAAAAACTGCATCCCAGATGCTTTTGCTATGATTTGCTTGTGTTTTCTGGGAATACTTGGCATTCGTAGCACTGTCTGGTCTCCTTCAAATCATATACTTGCCCAGAGGCCAGGACTCTGTGAGCTCATGGCTTGAGCTGGAATGGACCTTCAACCTTCAACCTAAACACTACTTTTCTGCAACAACTGTCTTTTATTTGTAGAATTTCAGTCCAATTTCATGGTATTCAGGCTGTTTCACTTACCATTTCTCATGCTTTTTCCACGCTATCTCTGCATCCCAGTACTGCAATGGTTTCCACATCATCTCATCCTGAAAATTTTCATGGTAACAATAAAAATGTCCACATTTATTGATGGTTTCAGGAGAAACCTCTTCAGCTTTCAGTTGAAAAAAGAAAAACAGATAATTTGACATGTTTGGACAAAAACACTAATAAGTGAAAAAATTTGTTTGAAAACTTCCCAGAAAATTAGAATAGAAATTGTTAGTTCATGAGTGGTTTATATTTTCCAACAAAAATAGTAAGTTTTTTTTTGAGAACAAGGGGCACTTTGATTATTTTCCTGAGTCAAAGCCATATTTCATAGTGAGGAGAAAGTTTTGCTGGAAACTCCTTGTTTAGCCCTGTTCCTCCAACTAGTTGGTTAAGCATCTCCTAAAAAACCATTCTGCTTGCATCACCAGTAAATTACCATTCTTTAATATTTATGTTCAGAATGAGGCTGATAACATATTAAAAAACAAACAAGCAAGCAAGCCTGCGACCTGCACATGCCAGAGTTAATGGAGCTGTCAGCTCTGTTCGTGCCATAGTGATTGATGGGCACTCTGAAGGAGTTGCCTTTTCCCTCTCTCTCTGTCTTGTCTGCATGTTAATGCCTCCACTTGTTGAATAATGATGCACTTTACTACAGATTTGTCTTATTTTTATTTCTGAGTGCTGGCAGGGCTGGGGTTATGTCTGTGTTTCTCTGAAGCACCTGGCATGCTCAGTTGGAATAATTCAACAGGAAGAATTTTACCTGGAGGTGAGTATGCCCCTGCTTTACGGGAGCACCAAGCAGTGAAACCAGTTGCCATGTTGTATTTCAGTGAATCTGCAAATTTGGTACTAGGGGTAGGTGGGGTCCATATCCCAGAGCATATGGGATTGCATGGATGTGCGTGTGTACGCCTGGCATGTTCGTGTGGTTTTGGTGTGACAAGAGATGTGGGTTAAAGGGTATGAGGAGCACACAATGGGCTGTTGGTGGGCTTCTTGCAGGAGTTTCCTCAGGCAGCTTGCGGGGGAGGCCCCGTGTAGAGGACAGACAGGCAGGTCTAAGCCTGTTTTGTACTTGTGTCTGCTCCTGAACCCTCTTGTTGGGACCAGTGTGGAGACAACCAGTGGAGTTGCACATAATTCCCTTGGGGATGCGCTGGCTGAGTTACACCTTACCTGATGGATGCACTTGGCTTTTAGGCTTCATGTAAACCTTCAGAAACAAAGTTTTTCTCTGTGGTCATGATTCCTTCTGGGAAGATGTTCCTAATGCCCTTGAAAGAGCCCAGAGCTTTTCCTTGTCACAAAGATGCTCCAGATCACTATTTACTCGCTTCTCTGTGGCATGGGGGCAGATAGTCTCCCTGATGCAATATGTCTCCTGTTTGTCCTACTTGATATTACTGTCTCTACCAGAGTTACTTTATGGTAGGGCCAGCTCAGCACGTTAAATTTACAAGCCCTTGGTTACACCATTAGTAAGAATAAATATTTTAAAAGGCAAGGGCAATTTAGAGATCCTCAGTTAGGTGTAGCAATTTAAGCAGCAAAGGCAAGTAGGGAACCGATACTCTGAAAAGCACATGTAAAGACGAGATATTTAACAGCATGGGAGGGAAGGGAGCCTCAGGGACATATGCCACCAGTGAATATGGGATAGTTTCAAGGACTGCAAAAAGACCTTAAGGTATTTATATCAACTATTGCCTGTATGATTACAATGTGTGACAACGGTATATGAGAAGTAGAAGGAAAAGCAAGAGTTTCACTAATAAAATGTAGTTAGTTCCCTGCATCTTTTTATACATTTTTTATTTTTTATTTTCTATTTTGTGAGTCTGGTGCGTCAAAGAGGTCCTGGGGCCACTGTCTCTGTAGGATACTTGGAAATCAGTAGAACTACGGATAAGTAATTATTTCACAATGGCAATTCCCCCCCTCACTCACTTCAAAGATAAGTCTTGAAATAATAATTAAAAAAACCAACCATGCTCCCATTGAAGAATATTGCATAATATAGCATGAATATGTCGTGGGAGGAGACGGGGGAAGCAGCAGCTTACCACATAGCTGCAGTCAGTTTTTTAGCTATTTGGAAGTCATAAAGTATCACGGTTCCAGAAGGACAAGAGAGGCTGCAGTTTGCAAACTCTGCTCCCTCCTGCTCTCCTGCAGTATTTATTCACCGAACTGTGCAAAGTGCTGTTAGCCACCAAGGCAGTTTGGGATTTATCATCTCCCTTGCTTGCTTTGTTTCACTAAGGGGTATGGAGCTTTCATCCCTTCATCAAGCTACTCTGGAGAGGTTTAGTATTGCGAATATGCCAGTGCATGGT
>NW_009217440.1:22615-23773 GCF_000690835.1 Fulmarus glacialis
AGTTATGGCAAGGAAAGACAGATACATGTGGTGTTGGGTTATGAGACTGACAGATTTGCTGTCATGTCTCATAGCAGTTTAGGTGAGATAAAGCTGTTTTTTATTTATTTTATTTTGTCACGGAGTGCAAAACTTGAGCAGAAATAAGGGATATTTAACAAGTAAACAGAGCCTAATTTTGCTATTGGTGTGAATTTGGATTTTCCCCACTGATTACAGATGATTAAAAAAAATTAAAGCTTACTGAAGTGACTCAGAGGAAGGCAGTGATAGGCACAACCTCCAGCACGCTGGGGACCGTGTCCCAGCCCTCGCTTGGGACAGCGTGAGCTGCGCTCATCTGCAATGGGGTTATCACAACTTTATTGAAATTGTTTTCATGTGTGAATTGTTGTCTTCCTTCCAGCAGCTGTCAAAATCCTGCCTTGGGTAATATCTCAGAGCGGTCTGATCCTGCTGCAGGAGACCACCCGAGCCCGGTCCCCCTGAGAGTTTGTTACATGCGGTTGATCACACGGAAAGATGCGCTACACCACATTAAAATGAAGCAATTAGGGAAAAACTTGGAAATTGGGGTTTAAGCCAAGATTTTGAACAGTTGCTACCAACTTCTTAAATTTTCTGGGACCCACTGGTAGTTCCTAGAAGGGTGTTTAGAAACTGCAGTTAGTCCATGTTGTAGCATCTTTTGTGGTGGTTTTTGGTTAGTATTTACGTTCTGAGGCCATATATGTGACTACTCATGTCAGAAGCTCTTGCCTTAAGTAAACCAAGTAGTGAAATAAAGGTAAGAGTTTCTTTCTTCTCTTCTGTACCTTCACAGTAGGTCCGTATGCCCATAATCTGTCCACTGAATGTGATTTAGGATGTCTAAGAGGAAAAGGATATTTTCCTGTATATATGAGTGAATTTTTGTCTCTGAAGTAAAATGTGAAGAATTAAAAGGAAAAAAATCCATTCATTATGTAATTTCCTCTACCACTTATTGTATTTCCTTTGAAAAATGTAATCCATATGACACCTGGATTTTACAGTGAATTTGTTTTAAAAATCTTACAGGTGATTCCAAATACTTATTACTTCCTTAGTGGAAAATCAGTTTCTAGAGACTTCTTGGCAAATATCTTTTTTTTTTTTTTTTTTTTTTTTTTTTTTACA
>NW_009217440.1:23804-44676 GCF_000690835.1 Fulmarus glacialis
GTCACACTTTCTTGTCTAATTTATTGTCCAGCTCTTTAGAAAAATAAATGAATCTAGGAAAGCTGGGTTCATTTGCTCTGCGCCTGGTTTGGGTATCATTCAGCCTTGCTCCTATTTGGATAGTTCCAGCTTTTTAACTTGTCTTCATGTCCTCTTTGTTTCTATGGGGTGGATTGTGTTACGCTCCTCAGTGCTTCTTCATGTGTTTCAGTATTCACACAGCAGGCTTGGTCTGGATAGCACAGCGTAAAAGTGTGGGCAATTACTGGCCTTGCCCTGGAAGGGTATACAGAATTAAGACAAATACTGGACATTGTGCTCTGGAAAAGCAGCAGTCTGGAGTAGAACACTAGTATCTATAGTTGCATGGCTTGCAGAAGATGTGGAATAGAAATCTTATTTTAGGAGTTTTAGTTTTGCATTTAAACAAAAATATAAATTCAGATGTACTTTTTTTTTTTTTTTGACTTGTCACACTGGCATGACCAGAGCCATAGAGAGAACATTGAACTGGTTGTGGCTTAAAGCATCAGAAAATGTGCTCCATCCTTCAGGCTGGGATGATTCCTTTGGGATTGCTTAGAAGAGCTGCTAATAATTATAGCCCCATATACCCCAGACATGACTTGCATGTGCATGTTCGAGTGCCTTGGCATTAGTGCAGGTTCTGCGTTTACCACATTGCCAGGGTGGCACGATGTATTGCTACAAGCTGTCTTTTTTAACACTTCATTCTGTAGGACTTCTGCCAAGTGTAATTTTTTTCCCCTTTGTCTTACATATCTCTGTGTATCCCAACAGAAAAGATGCTCTATGTATAGATCTTAAATAATAGTGCTTTTCTGATACAGATACTCAGCCCTCTGAAAAGGATACCACTCTATTTTGGTCCAAGATAGGTGTCCTAAAAAGGAAGAAAATATAACCTTCATGATTGCTTTGAAAACCTTGACATTCACTGGCATTTTTTAGTGAATGGATTTCTTAGAGGCCTTTGCCCACAGAGGAACCAGAAATTGAATGTCTGCAATATTTGCTTCTTTTTATTATTTGTATATTTTTGGTACTTCAGGAAGAAATTCTGGTATTGGGAAAAAAAGCCTGAGATGTTTTTTCCTGCTCACCTCTGAAGTTGTCAAGCTCTGTTCTTTAAAACCCGATATTAAAATGTGTTGAACATCTTCTGGTGCCTTTGGTTGCAAATCGACATCAATTCATATTGTGCCTTGGGTAAGGCATTTTGTTCTTAGCTTTCTGAAAGTTAATTTCTGCTTTACCTGGTGTATTCCCTCAGCTATTGCACCAGTTAGCAGTTTATGGTTATCTCTCCTTTTCCCTTCAGACCAACAGGAATTGTTGACATCTGAACACCTTTAAGTAAAACATCAAACTTCATTGCTTCATTCACTAGGCTGCTGAAGTGTGTGTATGCTGGCAAATTCACTATATTGCTGTGAGCCTTTAGTAACTAATATACTATGTATCACCAGTTCATTAAACAAAACCACAAACAAGAAAACAAAAACCCCAAACCAGCCCTATTGAGTACCTAAAGTAACCCAATTGTTATAAGCACCAAATACTGCAATTTGTAAACAACACATAAAAGTCTCTTCTTCTCCATCATGGTGAAAATGAGTTTTGATACCAGAAGCCTTATGGATACTTAGGCTAAAAGATTGAGATTGCAGTTCCTAATATTAGACATACAAGTACATTTTGGACTTGTATATGAGTTGAGACTGCATTTTGGAAAAGAGCAATAACACAGTGCGCTCTGACTTCTGCAAATGAAGTTGCTTGTTCAAGAACGTGAAATAGGTGTCCAATGTTAGCCAAGTAGCCAAGATGTTGGCTGTAGCTTTCAGAGTGTATGAGATGCAGAATAACTGATACTGGTGGTTAGCTGGAGCATCCCTATGCCCACCGTGGGGGCAGGACTTGTGAAGAGCAGCCTGTGGTGGTGTGCCGAGTGCTCATGCAGCACAAACGGTGAGGTAGTTTTGTCTGTTCTGAAAAAGCCGAGAGACAGAAATACTTCTGATCTGATTCATTAATAATGGCATGTTTGAGCTTCCATACCAAATAAGGCTGTGGTAGCAACAAAAGGTCAATTTTCTGTGACTTTTGCTATCCACGGTTGCTGTTATTGCTTAATTTGGTGATCAGGTGCTGCGATAGAGCAGTTCACTTAATGTCTCAGACATGCAGCCTAGAGCCTAGTGCAGAGAAAATTTAAGAAGGAAAAATATTTTCTCTAAACAGTGCAATTAGGAGCTTAGAATGACAAATGCTGCTCTAGCACATATTAAATGGTGTGTTTCAGACCCTTTTTTGCCCCAGTTTGCTCTTCATGGGGTGAATTCATAACCGGCTAAAATGTCAATGTTGTAAAAGGTTAACGCCCTTTAAAGAAGCAAGAAGCAAGGCCTCTGTAGGTTATTAAAATGTTAGAATCTGGGTTCCTGACACATCTAGTGTAGCTGTTTTCAGTAATCCTCCTTCCAGTGAAGTCAATGAGGGCTTTGCCACAGCCTTCAGTAAGGTTAGATCATTCTGCAGCAGAGAGGAACAGAAAGAGTAGTGATTTACTGAGCCAGCCAGGTCTGCTCCAACCACCAAAAATTCCCTTTCCTGTAGTTGCCTGATCCTTTCTTTCATTGCTGTTCTAGCAGAGATTAAAAGCAGTAGCGTAGCAGCGATATTGGAGGCTTGCTCAAATTCACATCTGTCTGCTGATGTATCAAAGCTCTGTGCCCTGGTGTCTGCAAGTTTTCCCCAAATTATAAAGTGTGCACATACAGAGAGGTTTCCCTCTGTCTCTCCCCAGCGCCATCTGGGCTTTGTTTATCTGTGTGTGAAGTGGGGGATTTTATGTGGGCTCCTTGTGGGTAGCCTGGTGAAAGAAGTGCCTTTTGCATCCTGCGATGGCGGCACTAGAGATCATGATATTTTTCTTTTTCTTCTTTTTTTTTTTTTTTTTTAAATTTATTTTATTTCCCCCCTGAGTTTCCATTGCCTGTGACCAAGGGAGCATTGCCTCCTGGAGAAGCAAGGACCTAATTTGCAGTGGTGCAGTGGGTCGGGGTGTAATATGGGATGAAACCCAAGTCTCCAGGCTCGGTGTCCCTTGTTGCTGCACAGTCCTAGTGGATGTGGACTCGGCTACTTTGCACATGAAATAAGCCGGGTGCTGTGAGTCACAGCCCCTCAGTACTGAAGCTTTCACCAGGAAAGTGAAGGCTCAGCATGTGCCTGCGGGGTTCAGCTCCGTCCAGGGCCAGCACCAGCCTCAGCTGCTGCCGAGCTGCCCTCCAGACCTGGATCTTCCCAATCTTGAGGATGCAGCATGAGCAGTTTGGGGGATGTTGGGAAGGCAGCTGAAATGTTTGAGCTTTTATTTGGTGTTTTGTGCTCTGGTGAGCCTAGATCTACTCTGTCTTTCCTCCAGTTCCATCCATTGCACTTTACTTATAGCAGTCCCCCTACGAAATAGCCTATGACAGCTTACACGAGCTGAAGAACTGCTCCTGTCTGTGATTTTGCCTTCATACCAAGTCACACGGTGCTTTTTAATCCAATTGAGGACGAAAAATAGAACCAAATGTTACAAGAGGCCATTTCTTGTGTGAAATGAGGCGCTGCCTGTCTGTCCCTCTCACCGTGTCTGCAGTGCTGCCCATCCTCCTGAGCGCCAGGCCGAAAAAGTGGGTTCTTGCTTTGCAGTGGTTTCTCTCTCTGCTGCTCTGTGCTGGACTGGGAGGCTGCAGTAGGAAAGTTAGAATTTAAACTTTAAATCACATTCCTACAAGGTGATGATATGGAAATATGGAAAGTGAACTAATTATATTTATTTGGTAGTTGTTATTTGTTGACTATGGCCTTTCTCTTTCTTTTTTTTTTCTCTTTTTTTTTACAATAAAATCCAATTCCAGTATTTCCAATTTCTTCAATCTCCAGTCATGCTTTCTATGAAGCAGAGCATGACCCAAACTGGACTGCAAAGGCTATTCTTGCACAAATTGCAAGGAAACCACATGTGGTCACAAACCTGATCTTACTTGAGATCATTTGAGATCTCACTTTACCCCACACCATCCTGAGCTGTCAGATTTACATTAAAGCTGGTTAGAGAAATTCATTTCACTGGATTTCCTGCTTTGAAAGGAGCTGTATATTTTGCTGGCATGGTTTGATTTTGCTGAAATTGTGACAGAAGTTGGACTTTTCCCAGGGTGCCCGGTGTGGAGCCAGCCAGCTGCGCAAGCCGCTGTGGGACTGGCGATGCCGTCTTGGGAGGGTATGTGGTGCCAGGGCAGCAGGGCATGCAAACTGCTGTGGGCTGGGGATCCTGGCATCACAGGATCTGTGGCTCAGGAACAGGCTGCCAAGCCACTAGGGCCCCATTTTTCTTTTGGAAGAAAACCAGGTTTTTAAATACTAAAATCCTGCGTTAGGCAACAGCCTTTCTCTTCCCAGCTCTAGTTACTCCTGACCCAGAAGGAAGAGGACCATCCCAAATCCCCTTCTCTCAACAGTTAACTATTCCTTGGATGTTTCCCATTTAAGTATTTGTTTAATGTGCTCCTTAAATCCCAACAGAAGGAGATACAGACCAGGCAGTGTGAGAGAAGGCCGTTTAGTCTGTAACAGACTGTATGAAAACTTCCTTGGTTATTCCATGAAAAAGTTCTGCAAAATCTACCATGACTGCTTTTTAATTTTTAGGATCTGCTACGGTTATAAAACTGTTGCTGTCTCCCATTTAGGAAGCCGAGCGAAATATGTAATATAAACACACACTTTATGTGTGCAGGCTTATCTGGTACAACTGAAGGATGAAGGCTTTGGGCCCAATTACAGAACTGTTTAATTTAGCAGGAGTTTAGTCCAGCAGGAGACATAACTGCAATCAGCAGTAGGTAGCAATACAGCAACAAAATTATATATTGATTAGAAGTGTTGTCATATCCAAGAATGTGACAGGTGGTTGATTTATAGGCAGGGAAAGGTTATTTGCTCTCATTTATTTATTTATTTCAGCCAGTAAAACACACTTAGTTGCAAGACCTGGAGAATATGTGCAGTAATTAATAAGCTGACAAAGAAAAGAGGTGATGTTGTGTATGTCCTGTTAGCTCCAATCACCAGTACCGAAACACTGCTGAGCCCTGGTGAGTTAATTCATAGAACAGCTGTGAGACGTGGGGGATTATTAGCATCTCTGTTTTACAGATGGCACCGAAGCATGGAGAGGTGGATGAAATGCTAGGATTTGTGGGGGAACAAAAATGTATCCAATTTTCTCTTGCTTAACTGCAGGACCTCCTTTCTCCCACTGCAGCCTCTTGTAATAGAAAGTAGAGTCTGGCTCTGACATGGTCCAAGTTTTGCTTGAGCATTTTGTCTGATACTCTTTGAGTTAGCAGCAAAGAACAGGGAAAGGCTTTCACAGAACTGGAGCTGGAGCCTCAGAGGGATTGCTGGCCTGTTAATGGGTTGGATTACAACCAAGAAACCAGTGAGAAGCTGGTCGACCTGGCTCCCTTAAGCTTCCTCCTCCTGTTGCCCCAAGCAAGCAGAAAGCTGCTGGCTGTGTTAGGTGGAATAACCCCTCTGTCACCCATGTAGTAACCTCAGACAGGCTCTGGGAGAGTAATGGTCAGAAAAGCTGTCTGCATTTGATGGAAGTGAGAACTGAAGGGAAGTGTATCTGCCTATTTTGGCAGCTTTACATGCACGTTTCCAACAGAAAGATGATCTCTCATATGTGATATACTGGTGCAGATCATAACAGCCTGAGCCTGCTTTGTTGGATTTCAAAGAAAAGAGCAGAAACACTACAGTAATAATAGCTACCGTTATTAGCATCTGCCAGGCAGTCAAGAAAAACAGGTTTTCAGCACCAAGCCTTCACACTGCCCCATTAATGTAAGTGCACTGCCCAGACTCCTCCATGAGCTTACTTGCCTCTTTTTCCTCTAAAAGAAGGCAGAACTCCTTGAGACCTTCACTGATGGTGAGGTCGTTACCCTTATGGTTTGATGGCAGAGGTACTTGATTTATTTATTTATGGCAAATAATTTGAGGCCTCAGTCAGATCTGGCTGTATTGGTCATTCAGGTGGTATGTGACAGTCTACACCAGCAAGTGTTGAGCTCATTAAATGCGTGAGATGGGACAGATGAAGGTGAATAGTTCAGATGAGTACGGAGGGAGGAGAAGTTGGGGATAACAATGATGGATCCATGAAATGATGTACGTAGTGGTTGTCTAAATGAATGACAACTTGTAAATAATAGTAATTTAAAAAGCTCATCATTTCTGGGAATGCATGGTTTGCTCCATGAGTTTACGTGACTGTCTGGCATCACTATGATGAACTATGCTCTATGGTTGCGTCTTTTTTTTTTTAATAGAAAACAAACTCTTTGGGTGGTGTCTGTGTTTCCTAAGTGCTGGCATTAGCAACACACCGTTCTAAACAGTCATCATATAAATAGGAGGCAGTGATCTCCAGAGAGCTACATGCTAGTCTTAAGAAATAATAACTTAGCTTTTAGGGAATAACATGTTGGATGTCCTTCTAAGCTTGTCCGACTGGAGCATTCAGCACATACGAGTGAAGTTCTGAGATTCCACTTAAAGCTGTTGTCTTCATCCATCGCTCAATGATGGGACCACTGGGATTCCCCTGTCTTTTCTTTCCTTTTCTTTGTTGTCCCGTAGTGAGTTTCTCTGTATCCTGGGCACATCCGTCCTTTCTACCACTGACAGTTTTGGAGGGTGATTTTTAACAGTTGAAGATCATCTTCATGTCTAAAGAGCTGGTGGACTAAGAGCTTTTCAAAATCTTTTAAAAGGGCTGAAATTCTCCAAGTTCCAGTTTCAGATTTCTCTTTTAGACAAACAGAGATGTATGAGATTTCTTGTTCGCCATTGCGCTGGTGCATAATTCTGAAAACAAGGTGAGGGAGGTACCCACTTTGCTGTTTTTCTATGTGTATGATAAAGTTAATCCCCAGTTTGTCAGCTCCCAGCTTCAATTTTATAATTTGGAGTTAGTCAAAGTACAGTTTGTTCAGCACCCTCATTAGGTATTTACATTTATAACTGCTGATTTAAACAGATTCAGCTTGCAAAGGGCCTCAGAAATCTTCAAAGGGTATTTACCAAAGGTCCAAGACAACAAAATTCTTCTAATTGTATCCTAAATTCAGTAGGGACGTTATGCTGCTGGTTTCATGCTAAAAATATTATTTGTATTCAACAAAAGAGACACTTCCAATTTGCACATCTATCACTTCTTACAGAGCACAGTTGTTTTCTCAGGATATTTCTTACCTGCACGCTAATAAATAAACAAACAAATAAACAAACACAACTTGTGAAATGGGCTGAGAAATAGAATTTCTCTAAAAATACAGGGAATGCCAAGCCAGCTTGTGTGTAGGCTAGGTGGCAATACCGGGTGGTGTAGAGGACTAAATGGTAGTGTATCAGATCCTCTAAAATGACATAAAACAAAGCTACTCTTCTGATCATAACTTTGGAGAGATGGTGTTGCCCAGAGTGTAAGTTTTATAGCACTTCTTTAGTGGTTGCTTTTGTCTGTGACACAATTTTTAGGAAGCTGTAGCTAAAAGTAAGAGAGATATAAAGACTGGATGTGAAACTTTAACGTTCTGGTCTAATTTTAGATAAGGGGACACATTTTGGTGAACTTAAAAGATGGAGATTACTTGCTGAGTAAACCCAGGTGCTCCAGCATCAGATTTTATTCTGTTACAGCACTGCTCATCTACAGTGAATCCATTTTTCTCAGTTAAGGTACTGAGTGATATATTAGAGCCAAATTTACTGCTCTGGGGATTAAAACTATGTAACAGCGCTAAGCTGAAAGGAGTATTTGCCTCATGTACTTTCAATGAGTATGTGTATCTAGGTAAGGAAAAACAGCTTTCTGTCCTCCTAGAATTCATATAAAACAGCTTAGTCACACTGAGGCATGGCTACAAGAAGTACAAAACCAATTTTGAATACACTTCTTCGTTTTGCTCTGTTGGAAAGTATAAAGGTCAAGTTAACCAAAGGGCATCATGAGATGATATAGAAAAGAGAACGGTAGGAGAAAATAAGTGAAAGCAAGTACCCAATTACTTGTTCTCGTCTGCTTCGTAAGCGGTGAGAGTGGGCTGGAGTCATGTCATTAGTGCACAGTCACCGTAGCTGTGACTGAGATCCTTCCATACAATGTCATGTTGAAGCACATAGGTTAAAAACAGAAACAAAACAGCAAAAAAGAAAACCCTCCAACTTTGCAGCTGGTTAAAGCAGATTCATTTGTATTAAGTGTTTGGGAATTACAGTTTTTAGCAACAGAACCACCTTACTGTGCTGACTTTTCCTTATTTTGGTGTTACAAGTGAAAATAGAAATGTTATGTATACCACAAGAAGGACATGACAGAATCCTCTGGCTGATTTGCAAATGTAGAGCTCCTTATCAGGTCTTGCATCTTCTGAGCTGAGTAGGAAGGTTTTTATCAGGCATCACAAAGATGTGGTCTTCACCCGGTAATGATTTAAACCATTTGTTTAAATGGTGGATACTACAAGGAATTATCTCGAACGTGAGAATTTTTCCTCCTTTTACTGGGAAAGCTCAGCAAGTTCTCATCGAGTCACTGGTGACATCCGAAGGCAACCATCAGGGTGATATCTGCCCTGGGAAAAAAGCAGGGGAAGTTTCAGCGGGTGGCATGCATCACAGGGAAAGCAGAGCAGCATCTGAAGTGCATTGCTTGATGATGTCTTTGGCATACTGCATACTTGACAGGTCCCAATAGGCGTCTTCTGAAAATTGGTCTTTTCAGTAGTTATTTTGTGTAAAGGTATAAACAAGGTTTGCTTGTCAGGATTTTACATGTGTTTCTCATAAACTCCATGTCCAGGTATCTAAGGAACAGTTTACAACTTAGCAATATGTGAGAATGGAAAATATTATTTTTGTTGTAAGTATTATTGGCTGTGTGACTGAAGTTTCTCATAAAGCATCCAGTTCTTCTGGGGTGCCTATGACCCCGAGGAGCCTCCGTGCTCGGAAATGGATGTAACTTGTGGCTCAGGACTGACTGCATCACGCACTCGATAGGAATTTGAAATTTCCATAGGAACGGAAATGCTGTATGTCATTCAAGCTAGACATTCTTTTGCCTTTTGAAAGTTTTCAGCCTACACAGACCAGGTCTGATCCTGCTCTCATTAAGGCTAATGGGAGCTTTGCCATCAACTTAATGCGAGTAGGAAAGAATCTATCACAAGCCGTGCCTATCCAAGCCATGGATTGTTTTGTAAAAGTCAAGGTCTTTGCTTTAGTTGCTCTTTTTCTCATTGCTAGTTTTTTCATTATTATTTGTATTGCAAGTGTACCTAGAGACCCTGACTGAGATCACGGCTTTACTATGCTGTGCACTGTACAAACAGGTACTTGGAGGGGAAACCTGCCCCAAAGAGCTTGTAATGTAAATAGGAAGATATGGGAAAGCTGCAGGCGAAGGAAGAGGGGTGTGCAGAAGGGACACAGCTTGCTCAGAGTGGCAGGCAAGGATGAGGGGTGCAGCCAAGTCTCTTTGGTCCGCGTTCAGTGCTCCCAAGCGCACTACTCTGTTCTGTGCTGGACTCATTTTGGATCTATTCTGATGGAATTGAGGGAGTTTTCAAACTGATGTCAGCCGGAGCGCTGTCTGCCCTTTGCTGTCTGAGGGCAGCAGGAGAAGGGACAGACTCTTTTCTAATAGGGAATTACAGTGCCTGTTATCACAGGGAATAGAAGCCACTTAGGCCATTTCTCTTTGGCTTATCTGGTCCTGTGAGTAAACATTTGCCTTCTCAGGAAAGTTGTCCTGATGCTGAATGGTTCAATGTGCTGTGTGGTGGAGTGCCAATAAGATAAACACAAATAAATTGAAGTTTTTCCTATTGGCTTTTCAGAAATGCCAAAGATCCGTGTTAAAACAGGAGGGAGGTAAGGCTCCTGGAAACTAAATGCACCATTACAATTAGTCTTAGATGTTTTCAAGGTGGCTGTCATTCGAGTTTCTTTATTCATTAGCTTGTGCTGGAGAGGAGGAAATGTGTATTTTCATTTGGTTCATTATTAGTGAAAGTTCCTTAACTTCATCAACTACTGTGAAGTTTATTACTTTCATTCCTGTACTTGTTGTATTTATTTTCTCTGCCTCTTTATGGCTTTACATATCCACAGCTCCTTCAGGAAAGGTGATTTCTTTTCTGTTTTGTTTCACAGGGGTTGGTTTATTCCCCGGACCAGTCTTCACCTGTTGGAGAAATGAATTAGCAAAGCTTAACAAGTTCTGGGTTTGCCTCAGCTAATTCATGTAGTCTCTTCAGGGCAATATCCCAGGCTTTTTCTGACTATAGGGCAAACATGGTATCTGTTTAGCACAGGAGAACATGAGTTTCAACTGTGAGCAAAGATTACATTGCCCACACAGGTATATTTATTTTCAACATGTTGGTACCAGACTTTATGCCAGGATGAAAATCACTTTCTGCTTTCCAAGATTTAGATATGTCTGACAAGTCATTTCCCAAGTTGATGTTAGGGGACATTTTTGTGCTAAATTTTGAGCAAAATCAATTCACTCTTGCAATAAGAAAGATTACAAACGAATCTGCTTCCTCCCTGTAGCAAAAGTCGCCAACATGTACAACATGACAAGTTGGTATTGCTGTTAGGAGCTTTCTTCAGTATGTGATACTATTTGAAAAATGGAATGCTATGGTGTATTTAAAGGCTGTGTTGTAAAATGCATATGCACGGGGGGTAAAATTAAGGTTGCCTGGGCAACCTTAATTCTGGCATTTCCTGATTTTTGAATGCTATTTTGTGCAACCTTCTCACTGCCTCAGAGTGGTGCTTGCACTGTGTTCTATTTATATGCACACAGTATAAACTAAAATAAATGTTTTGTAATGTTAGTGTTGGATTTCAGCTAGTTATTTGTCCTTCATTTCATGCTGGAGTTGTTTTGTCTTTTGGGTTTGTTTTTGAACATTTTTAACTGTTAATATTCAAAGGAAAAAGTTGGCGATTTTGTCCTTCTCGTACTGAAGACGTCTCTTTTCAGTTGAACCTGGTTGTGCAGGGGTAAATCAGGAAAGAATTTGGCTCAAGTGATTTTTATTTCCTTTGGTATTTTTCTCCCTGTTTTGCAGTAGTTCTGTATGCAGCTTTTCAATGAGCAATATGTTTCTCCTACAGTTTCACTTTACTAGAGAGATCAGGATGGAAAACATAACATCCAATCAAAGTGATGTAATCTCCAAGGGAAAAGTTTCTTCAGCCTGTTATAAGTAGAAATTACGTTTCTTTTTAGCAGGTCTCCTGGATCAAGCTGTTTAGGACTTCTTGAAGGGAGCGAGAGCATCCAAATGGATTTTCTCCAAAGTAAAATGTTCTCTTTTTTTGGCTGTGCTTTTAATAGCAAAAGTTATTTTAACCCTCATCAATTTCAAATAAGTCAGAACAGTGAAGTTCACTGAATCATCTGAAAATGTAGCTGATAGGTAATCTTAAAAATGGAACCGAGGAAACAAGGACTGCAGTGTAACCCATGATGTATGGGAAACTCATGGAAGCAAAGATGAATGAAATGAGTTTTATTGGAGGTGGGAGGGGGAAGGAAGCAGATGGGTAGAGCTAGCTCTAAATCAGATCGTTGTAAATATGGTCCAGGTTATTTTTAATATTATGCCACTGTTTCTTCTAATGTTGGGGAAAGTCGTCTGATTTCCTGATGCCCGATGATTGAACAGTGAAATAAATGTTGTTCGCAGCCATGACTGATGGTGAAATCAGACTGCAAGATAACTAAGGGAAGAACCAGGTCAGTAATTAATTCGTCTTGACTGCCAAGCTCAGTAAGTCTCATTGCCCTTCTGAACATGAGAGATGAGGGCAGGTGAACACCTTCCCAAAGGTGTGGAGGGGTGCAGTGCTGGGGCAGCACCTCCATCCATGAGTTCAAGGCTTTCAGCAGCCCTGTGTCCAACCCTCTACTAGACGTGACCTCTTTCTAAAAATGTTTGCTTGTACTGTGATTTAAAATTAGCATTCCACCCCGGCACATCATATGATTTTCTAGCAGGGGTAGAGTGAATAAGTGTTCAGGACACTCCCAATATCAGCTGTTCTAATCTAAGTACGACTAAGGAGGGGTTCGATGTCCTTCAGACCTGCTTTCTAGGCTGGAACATGCTGTTCCTTTCTCCCATCCTGAGCTTTACAACATACTTTGGGCCAAATTGCCTGCTGAAGTAAACAGCCAGAGTACCGTCTGAGTTTATATAATCCCAAACCGGTCTTCCTCCCCATGGAGCTGGGGGAGGGTGGGGAGTATTACATCGTAACTTCCCCAAATCTAAGCACTGCAAGCACAGGGAGTTTGGCGTTAAGGAGACATTTAAAATAAATCACTATGGTATTAGAAGAAATGCACAATTAAGTCAGTCAAATAATCTACTTTGTACTAATGCCCCGCAATAATGCTAAATATGTGATTAAGGCATTTTAGTGGTTGTGGTCCTAGAATAGATGCCACTGATTATAAGGCACATTTGAGTTATTTCTTCTTCTCCTTGTGGTATCTTGTAAGGCAGAGACATTTCCTGCAAGACAGAGGAATTGAATCCTTGATTTAATTTGCAAAATGAAATTCAGCCTAAGTATTGATTTGCTCAGAGTACTGTCATAGTCAGATCATGCAATGACTTGCAGCATTTTGTGCCAGCTTCTGTTTCCATCAAGATCACTGGGAACTTTGTCACCGACTTCCTTGGGAGCAGCTCTGAGCTGTTCACGTGTGCTCGTAGTGCTAGCGCTCCCACTTACCAGGGCCTGAGGACAAACTTGTCTTGGAGGTGATGGTTTATCACTCAGAAAGCCAGCGGGGAGAGATGTGGATTTTTTGATGTGAGGTTTTCAATCACTTCCCAGAGCAGTTGTAGCCTCAATGCCATGTGGTTGTCACCGCTGAGCTCTTGTATCCATCACAGCTCTTCTGGCCAAAGGCCCTTGCACAGATGCACCTTTACCAGCACAGCTGCGCTCATCCTGTCCTGGAAAAGACTAGAATAAATTTGACAAGAAATTTTACCTTTTTTTACTTACAAATGCTGCGTCCACAGCCCCATCAGCACAATTGTCCTGGTTTAATTGCATTGACGTGAAAATCTTGCACTGGCACAGCTCTGTGAGCTGGAGCAAAGACCCTGGCGCATCCCTGACGGACACAGTGTGCAGGCCAAAATATGCGGGCATTTCGACACCTCCTTTGTACTGCTTTTAGCCTTCACTTTCCTGTTTCCTTTTCTCCAGACCAGTGATTAAAATATGGTTCTTTGTAAAGAAAGGATATAAACTGGTCTTGCTCTGGAGATCTGCTCACTGCACACAGTGAAAGTCAGGTCTTGGAGTTTGTTACTCTGCTCTACAGACCCACCACAACTCTGACCAAAAAACCTGAAACCTTTCCTAGTTTATACACTATCAGAACTACTATTATCTGCATTTATCTTGCAAAGCCACCTGTATATAAACTCATTGTCTTCAAATTTACAAACTCATTGTCTTCAAATTACGCTCCCAGTGACACGTGTACAACCCCAAAGAAGGAAATAGGGTTGGCCAGATGACACAGGAGACATAATTCACAAGTAATGGATTTACACAGCATCGGACCTGAAAGGATTTGTATCGTTACTGACGATGCATGAGCCAGAAAAAAATTGAACTTGACTTCTAACTCAACGTGAAGTTTGCAGCAGTGTTGTTTTACTTTTAATCTCAGCGTCTTGCCATAGTGGTTCTTAATAGCTGTACAAGCCATGTAGACCCGGTGTACAGAGTCACAGTGCGGGGCTGAACAACACTGCACAGGAAGACGGCAACCCTGAACAAAAGGAAAGCTCTTCCTAAAGACGCAACAGCCCTCTGATGAGGAAAACAAAACTTTACCCCCCCCCCCCCCTCCCCCAAAAAAAAATGTGATGGAATCTGAAAGTCAGGAATTCTTTCCATCTCCTAATTTACAACTTTCAGATCAACATCAGGGTATGTCATTGTTTGGAAAATTAATAGCTTCAAGCTGAGTTTTGTCACAACATCCACAAGTTCTCCTTTATAGCCCAGCAAAAGCACAGACAGTGCTGCTTAAGTTGCTCTGTTAGTCGAGTCTTTTGGTTTATTTACTTCAGCATTGTTTAGTTACTAAATGTAATTTTAGGACCTAAATTTTCACTGTTCACACTTGGGTTTACTCCATTATAATTCATTTGAAGCCAGTGATGCTACATTGTCATAAGAACGAAGTAAAAGAGAAATCTCTCGCTTCAATCTAAAGAATTATCGGGTGCTAACAGTTAAGAGGAGAAAGGGCCAATATTTTCAATGCAGCATCCTAAAAAACTTAGACATTTAAATCCATATATGGACATGTCGTTAACAGATGCCTACTTTCAGACATACTGAATCTCTGCAGCCCTTGTTGACATAAATGGAAATCGAGATGTTTGTTGCTTATGCTCATGTAAGGCTTTGGGTCTGCTTTACACATGTGCATGCCCAGTACTGGAGCATCCAGGACTTCGAGCCAGATGCTGAGCTCCCAGCTCTCTGGGCTGGGTGGGCTTGCCACTCTCTCCTCCTTTTTGATGGAATTCCTGTACCAGCCCTCAAAATTTGTGAGCAAATAAAATGACAAGGCTTCCCTCAAATCTCATCAGTGCTCTTCCTTATAATCTAGTTTCTAGATCCCAGACCATAAGATCGGGGCCAAAGTTGGCTATTGCTGAACAAGATGAGCAGCTTTTCTGACATAAGCTGCTTCTGTTGCCTCTTGAGCGTTCTCAGCCTCGGGAGCAGCAGACAAGGACCATTATTCAGACGTGGCTTGGCACAGAGATGCAGTCACTAAGCTTCCAGGCTGGCTACAAGTTGGTTCAGTTGAGCAATTTTATACAAGGCCAATGCAATTACTCTTTTTTTTTTCTTCTTTTTTTAAATTTTTTGCTTGTAAGAGAAGAAAAAATTCAGATTCTTTGAGCTTGGTTGGAAGGAAAATGATCTTCTACTACTGGATTTCCCAAACTGCCATGTAATCCAAATAAGTCTGGATTTGACTGAATTCCCATAAGAGGCTTAGTGATATCTGAGCCATTGTTTTAACTTAATGCTGTCTGATGGGTTGATTATACCTAGTGCTGCAATGCTCAGAGGTTTGTTTTGTTTGTTAAATTGTGGATAAAGAAGTTCATTTGAAGATAAGGTCCCTTTCATCCTTTTTAGAAATGAACAAGTCCAGTAATTGTTCATTTCATGAGTAACAGTTCGTGGCATGTCTCACTGCACGGGCTTTTCAGGCTGCTTTCCAAATTTGCATTTCTGATCAAGGATCTGTATGATTTTGGTGAAGCTGTGTGCATAAAGCATGATGATCTTTTGGATGTTTCAGTTCTTTATCGCAAGTGCCGCTCTCAATGGGAGTCAAATTCCTCACTTCCACTGCTGCAAATTTATTGTAAAAACTATCCAGTATAACACATCCTTGCTTCCTTCTTGTAACGGATGAGATTTACTGGCATAATGTTACGTGTTTGTTCTTGGCTAGCGATTTGCTGAATGATTACCTGTAGCTGCCAGATCTGAATTATATGTTGTCTTACACCTTGTGAGGATAAAAACATGATAAAGTATCAATGAAAATGTCGACTCTGAAGCTGTTGTTAGTAAACTGAAACTGTCAAAGGGCATATTACTAAAGGCAGAAGAATAATTCTGTGCAGATCTTCTATCGTATAGTAAAGACATTTTTCCCAAGAAATTTACCATCAACTACTGGCGTCAGGAGAGTACTATAAATTGGCATCATGATAGCTGCAGTGCCCCCCACTCATGTTAGATGTAAACAACCAGAGCAAATTCACAGCATAATGACGGAGTTATTAAACACTGAACCAGATTGTGTCCTACTTATTACCATTGTGAACATGTTCTGATGAAGTGGATATTTCGGGAGGAGACGTGCACCCGTCTGGTGGCATGGCAGGAAAGGCATGTGCCTTGTGCCTGTGCCAGGCTCCCAGCATCAGCCACGCGTCCTGCCCTGATGCCAGGCCTGTCCTTGAGATGCTGGATGGGAAGGAGATAGAGTTTTACATAGTGAGGGCTCTGGGAATCACAGGGTGTTTAATTATAACATCACCTGGCCAGGGGAGAGTTGACAGCAGTGCAACACATGAAACTGAAAACCAAAGAGAGTCTGGAGAAAGAGGCAAAATTGATTCCTCCTTCTCGTGCAGGTATCTTGTCTGATATTTCAGTGACATTTACAGTGATTAAATAGATAGAGAGGATCTGTAAACCTGTGACTGAAGCTGTTTTAAAATTTTTTGTTTTAAAAAAAAGGTTGTTGGGGATTTGGAAGAAAGCCTTTATGATCTCTTTAGTTATCAGTAGGGGAAGAATTGGTACTACACCAGCTCATGAACGACTGGCCTCATGGCCTCTCTTTTCCTGAAGAAATAACTGTTAGCTAGCTCAGCTGTAGTTTGAACTAACCAAAAAAGTATTGCACCATGGGGAACTGCTCTTTCCAGCCTCACTTCTTTCTGTCATTTGTATGAGTAATGTCGTGTCTCTGACAAAAATGTGTCGTGTTAGGATAACATACTCCCCATGTTCTTGCTGTATTTTGAAGCATCAACTTGGATCTTTCTTTCCCCGCTCCTTGATGGTTTTGGTGCTGTTGCATTCCTGGTGTTTCAAATCGATCCCGTATGAGCTAATGACAGCAGGCAAAGTTATAATTCTGATCATTTTATTTATTTATCATTTGGTGACACCAAAAGCCTCAAGGAGGGTCTAAGGTCTTTCCCAGGTCCTGCACAGGTGCCTGCTGCCTGGCATCCAGATTTGAGAATGTATTTAAGCGCCTAACTTTTATTTTAGGCTCCTATGTCCCTACTGAAATGAGCAAGAATTTAGGGTCCAGATTCATCAGAATATTTAGACTTTTATTTTTCTTCGATTTCAGCAGCTAGAGTGTTCATATCTAAAGACTTAAAGACTTACTAAGTCAGGCAGTGAACGTGAAGAAGGTTGTGTGGATGCAGGTTACGGAGTGAGCGCTGTAGCCTTGTAAGTATTTTGATA
Source organism: Fulmarus glacialis (assembly GCF_000690835.1). Lineage (NCBI taxonomy): Eukaryota > Metazoa > Chordata > Aves > Procellariiformes > Procellariidae > Fulmarus > Fulmarus glacialis. The sequence continues at coordinate 41,040 of NW_009217440.1, forward strand.
ACAGTCCATAAGTAAACTCTTAAATTAATGAGTCGCATGTCAAAATGCCTTTTGAAATCTGTGCTTTGCTTCAGCTGAGGCACATGATCCTCTCAGTGTGGCCTGGCAGCAGGGGGGGCTGCTCATGCTGACTTGGTACCCCCAGAGTGATAGGTCTTTCCTTGCCAAAATTATAACCTCTACACCTGGACACTAAGTGCTGTTATAACTCCAACAGACACATATGGAGCTAGTTTTCCAATTGGCAACAGCAGCTTATTTTCATTTGATGGCACTTGAGTCCAAAGTGGGGAATATGCTATTATTAATGACTTACTGAAAATCTTTTGTAGCAAATTTATCGCTAATGCAAAATAGCTTCTCTGCTTGTTACATACTGATGGATATGGGGGCAATGGCCTATGTAGAAACTTGGATTCGTGGTAAGAATTTCTTCTCTGCTGACTTTGAAGCAATTACATTGGAAACTTACTGGTTTCATTTTATCATTATTATTAATGTAAATCTGAACTGTAACTTCTAGTTATTCACCAAATGTTTCTCGTAGGTACCAATAGCTCAATTTGGCAGGGAGGGGGTCCTATGCAAAACCCACAGACAGCAGTGAGGTAGAGATCGCGTTGTCACACACAGTTGTGTTGCTGGTACTATGCTATATATGAACAGCCACGTTCAGGGTCCCGTTATATTAGTGTCTGCTCATTCATGCCTGGGGTAAGAGGTAACCCTCACCTGCCACGAGGAACTTCATGTCTTAATATACAAGGTATACAAATTGTGGGGAAGAGAGATTGTATCATAAAGCCCTAAAAGCTGGCAGGTGACACTTCTGCTGCCTGTACCTCTCTGAAGCATTTTGTTTAAGACTGAAGGTGACTTCAGGGCAGGATCGGGAGATTTTGGTCACCAGATAACCTTCAAGGGGAGAAAAAAACCCTTGAAGGACAAAGTGCTTATTTACTCACTCTGCTGTACATCTGCATGCTGCTTCTCAGCAGGTTTTTATTTAAGAGGGGAACATATGGTATCCCTCTGCCCCTGCCTGAATCTATTCTTTTAAATTTGTTTTGCTACAGTCTTGGAGTTGCTGCGCCAATTTTTATGACACCAGAGTCAGGGCAGCATAGCACGTCATGCGGATGGGTACCCATGCCCCATCAGTAGTGACTGCCCTCAGTCAGGCTTCATGAAGGCCCCGTGACCCATGTTACAAGGCACAGATCCTCACTGGGATTTGCAAGGCACTGGTTATCCATCTCCCTTTATTTTCAGTAGGATCTCAGTGCTGTTTCCACCTTCCCTGTCTCTTGTGGAAATTTCAGCCTGACTCCTTCCCAAGCAGGGTAAAGGAGCTGTGCCGTGAACGCAAAAGTGATGTTTCACATCAACAAGGAGGGCTGCGGCTGAGGTGCAAACTGAGTTAAGAAACCTTAGCAAATCTCCACTGATGTTTTTCAGACCTAATAAACACTTTTAATATAATCTCTCAGACTGCTGGAGGAAGGCACTGAGATGGAGCCAGCATACAGTCTTGCACCTTTGAAGGGAAATAATAAGTAACTGTGCTCAATGAAGTAGGCTGATGCTCAAATGCAGTCGGTTCACTGGTTAAGAAGGGCTGTTCAGTTACATACTGAATCTTTTCTGTGCTCTGAGGTGTAAATTCATCTGCGTTAGCTCACAGTTATGTTTCTGTGCCATCAGGTGCCTCTCAAAGACTAGTGCTAGTTTTGATGCCATTATAGCTGAGCAGTGATGCCCAAACCCGCAGTGGGTGCCTGAGGCCACCTCATGCTGGCAGAAGAAAAGTGCTTGTAAGGTCCTGTGTTGCTCCTGCAAGCACTAAATTTAGAGGGTCTCTGTGTCATTACAAATAGGTTTGTTGTTTGTAAGCAAAAGAGGTCATTCTGAAGACCTTCCCTTTCCACAGATGTTAGTTTTTCATTAATATCAAGGAGACTACTTGTGCTTCTCAACCCGAACATGGGGCCAAAGTGACAACTACTCTTACTCTTACAAAATACTTCAACCAGAAAGAGGAAATGTCTGAATTTGTATAGTCAAGCTTTGGAAAAACATTGGCTTTTCCCTTTATAAGAAGAAAGATTTTGTGTCAAAGGAGAAATGAAAAACATTCCCAGACCTGGGTAAAGCTCTTACATAAGCCATCCTTTCTTTTCAGATGCCTGCTATTAAATGATGCAAATGAAAAAGATACAGTGTGGGGAGTACTATTTCAGTGTAATCTTCCACCTCACGACTGATGCCTGAATGATTTTATTATAAGAACAACATGGTTTGGGGCACAGTGTCAAAAGAGTCAGCTCTTGCCTGGAGCACACATTTAAACGTCAGTAACCCCTCTGTTGCCAATTGTCCAGAGAAATCCTGTTTCCTTATCTTTTAAAACTTTTTCTCTCTCTCTGTGCTGGATCCTGCCACTGAATTTCAAAAACAAACTCAGTGAAAAGGGAAATGCCCTCACATGGACTGGCTTTTCAGTGCCATTACCGAATGGGCTGTAACATCTGTGGATTGCTTCTTGTTAGTGTAAATTAATATTAGGCGTCAACGTTTATGATGCCTAATATCAATGATGTCAGTGACTAGGTCTTACCAGGCTGTGACCGAAAGGCTTTGCCACTGTCACTTGCTTCAGGAAAAGCCTGCAGGTGCTCTTTGGGAGGGTGCTGTGTTAGGGAGAAGCGTGTTTCATCTGCTTTGTGCAAGGTGGGCTGTAAGAGTGGTTTGTGGCACTGCAAGCATGGGGAGGTGAAAAGGTACTGCAGGAGTGACTTTGGGTTTCAGCCTTACCCCGAGAAGGGCTTTTCCTTCAGAAGAATGCTTGCTGTGTTGGTAACTGCAGGAATAGTTCGCTTGCATCAGGGAGCACATACAATCCCAGAGACCATGTGGAGGGATAAATGAGCATCAATGAGATTTACGTTACGTAAACATATACTAGGCAAACTGTCAGGGCTCTGCAGTTTGTGCTGTCCTCCAGGGGTTATGCCAAAGCCTGTTTATTTTGGGAGGAGGACTTCCTGCCTTGACTCATCAGTGCCAGCTATATTGAGGGATATGATTAATTTTAAGTATGTGGTCAGTCCATACCATATCTTACCTTTAGGCCAGTTTAGAAGTGTTCTGAATTACAGCCTCCCACAGGAAGAACCAAATGGGTGTAACTTGTAGAAATAATAACCTTTCTAGGACAACATAGGTCCTGTCCACCTGGAGCAGCTTGGGTTGCCCCATACTGCTCCCTGCTTGGGACATGGAGATGCTGACCCGAATTCTCTCAGTCCTTGCTTGTCGTCTCACTTCAGACGTTAAACTCTGTGGAGTGGATGTTGTCTTTTCTGTGTGTTTGGTGGCCAGCTCAGTTTTGGTTGAAAGCTTTAGCTGCTGCCAGAACACAAACAATAGTGAAAAGGCAAATAGCCGTGGCTGGGAGGAACACAGCCTGTGCTGCCGACCCAGAGCAGCAGGGATGGGGGGGCTGCTCTCCCACCCTTGTACAGATCATGTGGACCCTCAAAGGAGAGCAGCCTTCTGCACCCGACAAAGGCGCTGGCCTTTGTTTTCTGGGAAACAAATAAACCCTGGGGTGGCTGGGATGAGAGAAGCAGCAGCA
>NW_009217440.1:44752-122457 GCF_000690835.1 Fulmarus glacialis
GAATACGAGGAGGAGCAGGAAACGTTTGGCTGGCATACAGAAGGGGTTTGCATTGCCTTCGGTAGCACGCAAGGAAGGCTGCAGTGGAGCAACTGCTGCAAAGTGGAGGGGCTTGGGTGCTGGTGAGCTGACGGGTTAAATGATGATTCAGTGGCTGGTTTCTGACACTCAGACCTGCTCACCTGGCCACTCTAGCTAGTAAAAAAATTGATGAATGTTTTCTCAGGTGCGAGCTGACGGGTTAAATGATGATTCAGTGACTGGTTTCTGACACTCACACCTGCTCACCTGGCCACTCTAGCTAATAAAAAAATTGATGAATGTTTTCTCAGGTGTAATTTTTAACTAAAGCTTGTTTCCTCCAAAAACATGCTTCCTTTTCCTTTCCACCCTCCTCCTCTGTTTGGTGTCCAGCCCCATGTAGTAATCGATTCCGAGAGCCATAGAGATGAAGCTCTCGGCACTTTTCAGCTTCTTGCACTTTTGGACGTCACATTAAAACCTTTACTCTTGGCTGGCTGTGTAGGGCACAGCACGTTTTACAAGTCTGAGGGTGTCTTGCATGACAGGGAAGTATTGAAGTGAAGGAAATAGTTTTTCTGCCCAGCACATACATTGGAAATTCATTGTCACAGGAAGTTGTAGGGATCAAAATTATAAATGGATTCAGAAAGGAATTAAATGAATTCATGAAAGAGAAGTCCAGCAAAAAAGTTTACAAAAGAGTTTAATTAGAATCTGTTTCTGAGAAAACTCAAACCACTGCTTGATGGAAGGGCATCCTGGAGAAGGGTCACTTGTCGTCTGTCTGGGTCTTACACCCTCTCTGTGAGGTTCCTCCAGCTCTATCAGTCCCGCCTTGGGTCGGACTTAGGGCTGAGCAGGTATAGTGCATCAGCACTGATGTTCTCCTGTATGATGCCTGTTTCTTGGCGACTTTTGTTGCTATGCAAAGTATGAGGATAAAAAGAAAAGAGTTAGTGGAAGAGTTAGCTTCAAGAGACCAGCTCTCCCAAAAAACAGAAACCACTTTTTGGGACGTGTGCACACATGTATCTCGTGGATGTGGATGCTCTGTTCCTGCTCACGGCTCTTTGTGCGTACTGCGCAAACTGAGCTTTAAAGACAGCATAGAAACATTTTTTTTCTGCTGTAACTCACTGTAAGGATATTATTTGGCAAATAGTGTTAAGCAGCAACACATTTGAGAAAATCTGCAAGATTTTGTTTGAGTAATCCATAAACAAAATTAGAGGCTTAATTTGGCAAGCAAATTAGTTACTCTGAAGCTTTTGCTGGTCTCTGATTTTAGGCCAGGTAGTGTTTTTGTAGTTGATATTGCTTCTGTACCTATATTAGTGTCATCATGCCTTATCAAACTCTAAATATGTCACCTGCAGTAATGCGTAAGGAGTCAATATGTTTTGGTTTTTTTATCAAACATGGGAAAATACTGATGTATAAACATCTTGCAATCTTGATTTCCTTTACAACTTCTTTAAGCGCTTAACAACTGCAAAAACCCAACTTCAAACACTTCCTGCAACTACTTAGGGATTAATTTGAATCAAGATAATTCAAGTGTTGGCATATAACTATGAGTTGGGCTTTAAAAAAAAAAAAATCTTTGCAAAACGAAAGGATTCAATTTTTTTTTCCTAATAAAAACAAACAGCTGTGTCTTCCATATGGTATTCTCTTGTAAAATATTTACATTTGAAAGGCGCCCAGACTCCTTGCAGTAGAATACAATTTAAACAATGAACGTAACTGAACAAAAATCTATTGTTGTCAGCTCTGATCACAAAGGTTTTTAGCATGCACCTTCCCCCTGCCGACCCCTCTGCGCTCAGCGTTAGGCTATCATCTTAGTGTTGGAAGAATTCCCTTGTCGAGTAACTCAGTGTTTCCCTTTCTGAAGAAATAATAATTTTCATCAAGGCTCAACCTTGGGGTGCAAGTCAAAGGGTGTGTGTGAGAAGGAGGATATTATGAAGGAATTGGGAGGAAAAAAAATAATGAAAGAAGGGAATGAACTATTAGTACATGAAGTTTTGTAATGGTTCACTACTCTCAACTGCAGAAATCTTGGCTGTAGGAGAGTGTCCCTGGAAGCACCATTGCTCCTTGGTTAGTGGAAGCAGTTTCCCTGGCTGTGTGGCTGCCAGAGTCTGTCTCTTTTAGCCTACTGCAAGGATAAATGTTAACTTTCCAGCTGGAATTGCTCTGTTTGCTTTCACAGTGAAAACAGAACTAACAATTCTGGTAATGTTATTAAAAAATATTTGTCATGTCAAAAAGTCTTGCTGCCTGTAATTATGTTTAAATATCCCAAACTGAATAGCAACATTCAAACTCAGCTAGAGTATTTGATTAGGCTCGGTTAATAGTTTCTGATGGGCGTGTAGCTTTTATGTATGACTCGAGGGAAAGAATGGGGGAATTAATGGCAAGCTGATTTGGAAAGCTGTGAATGACTGAAGAGCCTATGAGGTCTTGAACCTCATCCTGTCCTATGCATGGGAGAGGGGGGGAAGGCTGGTGCCCGGCCTGTTTCATAAAGCAAAGGGTCTGATTTTACCAGATTAAGGCAAGATCTTAATACAAAACAAAACAGTTTTTATGTCTGATGAATGTGAGTGTGATGGGAGTTTCTTTTTTCTTGCCCTTTTTTTTTTTTTTTAATTTTAAAAAAGTTTCTGTTTTGTCTCAAGCCCACAGCAATCTCTTTGCTGGCTGTGTTTGCTGTTGACGTTATGCTCTGCAGAGCAATGGGGACCTCAGTCTGTAATGTTTCAGCAACAAACTGCGATTACAGGCTCTTTCATGGTGCGGGACACATCATCTCCTGAGTTTGCCAGATACCCATAGTAGTTTACTGAGGCCTTGCCTTTTGGGCAGTTGTACCGTTAGTAACACCACCAGTGCTACTAAAGCAATACATCGCTCCCTAATGCAGCCACGGTTTGGATAGTTAAAGCTGCTTTTCACAGAAAAGGCAGTTCCCCAGGGCAAGGTCTACCTGCATGGATAGAGGTGAGTACTGCAATCATCCAGTGATGTCCACAGCAGGGCTTAAGCTGGGACAGTGTATTTATAACTGTATTGGTATAAAATCACATCCCTGGCCAGCAGTCACATTTGGAGGAAAACTGGGTGCAGACCTGGCTTTGGTAATTAGAGAAATCTGTGCAGTTTCACTATTCATTTTATGTCACTCCTGTTTACCAAGGCCCCTTGGCGTAAGCCTCGCTAAGCTCCCCTGCAGTCCCTGAAGATGAAGAAGTGTATTATGAAGGAAGCTGGTTTACCCTATGCAATGTCATTGTGACATCCCAAAGAATTAGTTTCCAGCACAACTTCGTCCTTTCCTCTCATTTTCCTGTTCTTCCCATTCTGAATGAGCGCTTTCCTAGTTGTAGTAAAAGAATATTTCCCTTTTGAATTCTTTATCAGCTCCATTCAGTGCATGTTGCTACTCAGGAATAAATATGAACTCCTGATAGGAAGATAGTTTTATGCTTTTTGGAAATAAGCCACAAGATATGGTCCAAAAAAGCTGCATCTTTTTATTATATGCAATGTTTGGACTTTGGGAATAAGTTTCTATTCGAAAATAATATATTGCCTTTGCCTTGAGAAAAGCCATGAGACTAAAGAATGCTTCTTTTTGTTGCTTAAAAAAGATTGTAAGGATAATGTTTATGACACATCTGATGTTTGAGATAAATTTGTTATTGGGGTGTGAAGCAGCATGCTTGTTTGCTTGCTATTTTGAATGGAGGAATTCAAAGTTCTGGGTTTACAAATGCATTTTTTCTTAATTGAAAAAGAGAATCTCACAAAGTCAGAATACACAAGCAGATAATCTGCACGCTAAACTGATGATGTCTTTGAATAAGTCTGGATGATGGATTTCTGACACAAGTGCTAGAAACTAGTGACCATTTTAAAAGAAACACAGGAAAGGCACAGCTATTTTATACTGGAAAGGAAAGCACCTGGCATGGTTACATTTATTTCAGAGACCTACATCACCCGTCTGTGTTTTTGGATAGGTCTGGAGGAGATGGCAGGAAGATAATAGCAAATTCAAGGGGTGCGGTTTACAGCAAAAAACACCAAAGCAACGTTTTTAACCCCTTGCTGGCTACTGCTTTTCTCTTTCGCCATGTGTTGCCCTGGAACAGCTGTCGGCAGCTCTGAGCGCACCAGGCTCGATGCACACAAAGGCTCGGCGACACAGAGGTTATGACCTAATGTTAATAGTGCTGCCATTTATTGTGTGGCTGCCATGGGACTTCCCCTGCTTTGTCTAGGGTCCTGCCTAACCTAATTTTATCTTTAAAAGGCTTCCTTGCACAAGGAAGAATTATAAAATCAAACTTTCTCTTTTATTGTAGCAGCTTGTGTTTACTCTTGATGTGCTTGCTCAGAAAAGCTATTTTTGTCACCGCTGGGGAAAAGAGAGTAGGTTCCTGTGCATCCCGTTTAATCAGAGTTTCAAATGGTTGTTTTCTAGGGGACAAAAATAAAAAAAAAAAAAAAAAATCAGGTCAGCAGTCAAGGGATCTTTTTATGTTGATGGTGACGGTTTTTATTCTGCAGGAGTTATAATCTAGATGAGAGAGGCAAAAATACTTGGGGACAGATATCTGGCTCTGTAGAGTAAAAATGTTAAGTGTTGCTGCAAGGCTGAATGTTAAGTCTTTTTCACTCGAGTGCTTTACTGTGTTGTCATATAGTGTATTTTTTCACCATAGATTTTTGCCTTCAAATTTGCCTGTTAGGATCAGTGTGTAAAGTCTATGCAGATCTATTTTACAACTAGCTGTAGTTTGTTGCTTCCTACCAATCAGGTAGTGGGAGGCATATATTTATTACATGCTTCGGGGTGTCTATTATATTCCTGCAACAATAATGTGAATAAATACAACAGATCAGATATGATTAATGCTGATAATAATAATTAAAAACCCAGTCCTTAGATATCTAGAAGATATCTATCTATCTTCTATCTGTCTATCTGTCTAAAAGATCTCTCTTATCTGCAATAGAAGATAAGTCTAGTTCCCAAAGGGCGGCAAGGATGGAGCATTGTCCTCCCGTTCCAAAAGCACAAGCTCTTTGCTAGCAACATCTGTTCAAATTTGTCTGTGATTATTAACTTATAGCTGACCTGTAGTACATATTTGGGCAGTCCTTTTCGATACGGTGAAGGGCAGTAGTGCGTATACATGCTGGCCAATTCATTATAATTAGTTTTGCAAACTGGGAAATCTAGAAGAGCAAAGGTTGATTAAGCACAGGATAATCGGAGCTGCAAAATTCGGTAAAATACTATTAGGTTTTTACTGTGCCCAAGAGATACCTAGGGGAAAAGCAGATTATAGATACATCATGGTGGAGACAATGGGATACAGTCCTGTCCAGAATTATTCCCGATGTTTTTACTCAACTATGTAGTTAAACTTGCCCTTTGGTTAGACAGATTTAATATGAGATTCAAGTGCTAGAATAAGTAATATATATTTCAGGTTCTTGTATCTGTTGTGTCTAGCTGGTGCCTAAAACTGAGGTGCCTGAAGTAACTATGTGCTTCTTAAAATCTTTGTCAAATTTTCATTCAGAAAATGATAAATGGATGGGCAGGAACAGGAAACGTTTAAATCCTATGAACATAAAAGCCTCATGTGGCAGTAGAAACAGAATAGCGGCTTTTTGCCAAATGCCTGGGACAGACACAGGGCCCTGAGCACCCCCACATACTTGTGATGCCGGCGCTCAGCCACATGGTGAAATTCTAGCTCGCCAACTTTGTTTCATTACTTGGCGAATCTGTTTCAAATTTACTTATAAAAAAACCCCCAACCTATTAAATATGGCTCATTACCAAGTTTAAAGGATATCTGTAATGGATATTTCTCAAACTTGCAGGTAATAGAGGCTACCCTTTGGAGAGTTACCTAAAATGACCCTTTCCATGTTTAAACCATTTGCTACCACCACTGCAAAATGAATTATAAGGATATTTTAAAGGAAACATGTATTGATTAAAAGACTCCTGGGATCCTTTAGCTGTGGTTCAGATTTGTCACAACGATGATGCTGTCAGGTGTCTGATGTTTCGCAACTGAGTGTTGCATAGGGGGACGCTCCTGTTTTATGTCACCAGAGTATATGAAAGCCCAGTGTCTTGGACAGCGAACACTGGTGTGGCCTGTTGTTCAGCATCAACATACCACCTTTTGAAAAGTTGCTTACCAAAGTTGATAGCAGGTTGTTTGCAAAGGAAATCATAGAAAATGTGGACCTCAACAGGTTGTCTAGTCTATCCCCTACTCCATGGTGGGAACAGTGACTCTTATGTTATATCTGGCAGCGCCAGCAAGGAGACGGCCACAGCCCTTGCAGTGGGGTCTATTCCAGCACTTCACTATGCCCCATTTTCAAATGTTTTTCCTAAAATTTTATCTCATTTGCAGAAATTTAAACAGGAATCTGCAAGTTTGAAAATGTCCTTTCACGAATTTGTTTGAAAACCCTTAGTGTGTCTTTTCGTAGTCCTCTCTGATGAAACAACCCCAGCTCTTTCAGTCTTTCCCAGGAGCTCATGTGCTCTGGACCTCTGCACATTTGCACTCTTCTCTTCTGGCCTCTCTCCAATATGTCTGCATCTCTTTTCTCCTTTTTTTCTTTTCTTTTTCTTTTTTTTTTTTTTTTTTGGTGTGTATATGTGTATGTAAGTTACAGGGTGTTTGCAAACAGTTGATTGGGTAAAATAGAAGGCAAAACTGAAGAATTAACATTTCATTATTCAGCTAAGTCAGCTTGTTCCAAGTGGCCCAGTGCCAATTTAATGCATTTCTTGTAATTCTGATGCAAGTGATTGGGATGCCTTCATTTCCTGAATGTTGTAATTCACTTATTGTCTCTTTATTCTCTCCTGCTCCATTCTATAGTATTTACTTGCTGCTAGTTTTCAGATGGGATTTTTGAGTAACTGAGAATGGAACAAAGAGATCCAGCACAAGAAAGTGGAAATTTACTGGCTGCTGTGTTCCATCCCATCCGCACGGTGATTTATCTCTATCTTCATCTGCAAACCAGCTGCCCTCTCTACTTTCTAACTCTGATTCAGTCCTCCTTGCTATTGTTGCAGTAGTCTGGGATATAAGAAAACTCCTCTTCTTTTTCCTTGCTATCCTAAGACTGTCGAGGTTGTATCATAGCTTTTCCTTTGTGTCCAAGAACAAAAGTTTCAGCCACAGAAATAACCTGAACTTAATTTTTCTGTGTTCTGTGAATGTAAATCTTGGATGGCTGTTTGCTGAGACCAGCGATCCTTATGGCTATAAATGAGAACAGAATATGGTCCTGCTTGTTTATAGAAAAAAAGAAAACCCACATGGTTTGGGCTTTCAGTGATGTTATCTTTTGGTTGTTGATCCTGTCCAATGGTTTTCAAATTATGATTTCTAAAAAGTTACTCATACGGCATCTGCTGAAGGATTTTTGGCCTAAGCAGTTTGGCAAAGTGCTGGTTTTATGGGATCTATATCTGGGTTCTTGACTGTTATTGCTTCTACTGGCTTATTGTTTCGATGCTGATTTGCAGCTCTGAGTTGTGGTTACCTGCAGTAATAACTTTGGCCCTTTACACTGAACAAATGGACCGGATTCAGAAGTGGAGTTGCGAGAGGTTGCAAATCAGGGCCACATGTATAGACTTAATATTTGCAGGAGTATGGATTGAAGGTGCGTTTCTGTCAGGGGAAACGCACCAAACAGGACAGTCTCATGGAAGCCAAAAGTTTGGGTTCTGCAGTGAAAATGCTCCAGTTGCAGTGATGCTGAGATGACTTGGAAGAACAGCTCTTCCAACCTAAGTTGGCAACAAGACCATGAAAAAACCATCTCAAAGAGCACAGCCCTTTATGAGAGAGAGGCAGCAACCCTTGTGGTTGTGCAAGCCTCTGAATGAAATAACCTCCTGTGATGGCTGCATGTCTTCTTCAAGTATTCTTGGTTTTGTAGCAAAATGTGAGAGAAATTCGCGTTAATCTAACATTGTAGAATAAATTTCTGTCACATCTGTGTGCAGAAAAAAAAGAAAGAAGAAAGCACTGAACTTTCCCAAACCTCAGAGCGGTGTCTTGGGATGATGAAACGGATGATAGAGACCTGTGCATGACTGTTCCCTCTTCTGCATGTTTAGTAGCCACAGGGTGCAATGTGGTGACAACAGGCATTTCCTGGCTGGGCCTGTAATTCTTAGAGCAGAATATTTTCCATGCCTAGAATACGATAAGATCTGAATGTCCTCTTTTTGTAGCTGAAGAAAACCATCTATCTGACCAATGATTTTGCCCACTTACTAGCTATGCTCAGCACTTTCCAATCCACAGTTGACTAAGTGGTAGATAATAGATCGGACTTTCAGTCTTAAAAAATGCATCTTGTGGAAAGGACCACATGCTGTTTCTGCTTTTGGAGCTCAGGACACTCAGAAATGGTGAGGAATCCCCAGCTGGCACATGCTGCTACACGTACGGTAGCAAATAGTGTGCAAGAGGGAATGAATCTGCACCGAGACGGTTGGTGTGGAGGAGCCGATGTTTGCATGTTGTGCATTTCAGCTGTTGCACTTTGGACAGGCCCCATGGATGCCCAGATCACCCATTTGTGGTGTGCGTGCATCAGCCATTTGAGCATCAACCAAAAGGATGCACTTTGGGTGCCCATAAGACCCCTTGGCAGCACAAATCAAAGCACAGTAAGTGGGAACAGTTGGGAGATTTCTTCAAAAGTGCATTCTATGCACACTGTGATGCTAAAGTAGTTGCACCTACTCTCACCCTTGTGAGGTGAGGGCCACTGCCTGCGCAGCCAATTTATCACTTCTGTTCCTCTACCCAGCAGTAATTATTATTGTGGCTCTGAGGGATGAAAGCACTTCCAAAACTCTCCTTCTTTATGTTCCCCTTCCTCAGTGTAACACGTTTGCCTCTGGCATCATCTGTAAAGCTCCACCTTGCAGTTCAGCCCCTGCCATCCGCCGCCTGGGCTGTGCTCTGCCCCCTCAGCCAAGTGAAGAGCAGGCACCCAGCTTCCCCCGCCCAGCCCCCCCACCTCCATCTCTCCCAGGGACATCTGTGCGCACATCAGCACTGCTCCCACTCAAGTGGTTGCTATTTTGGAAAAGAGCAGAGAGGATATCGGCCCGTGTAGAGCGCTTACTGGAAGTGCCTCACTGACTCACAGCAATTACTGGGGTATCTGAGGTTAAGGGAGTGATGAGTAATTGAGGTCGTCTTCACTTCAGGGATGCCAGATCCTGTCTCCTTGTGCACCCTATGGAGAGAAGTAATTTGCAAGCCTTAAGTAAAGAATTTATACTAGGTGGATTTTTTTTTTCCCCCAACAAGACTAGCAGTGTCTCTAAAATGTCCCTTTGCATTGACTGGAGGTGTTAGCAAGGGCAGAGAGGGTTGCACACTCCATGAGAGGGGTGCAGGGCTACGCTCTCTACCAGACCTGCAAAAATTGTCCTGAGACCTGACCTTTTCCTGCATAGCCCCTGGGAACGGTAATTTTTGTATCACATACAACACAGGGTCATGCCTAAAATTTACCTCTGGGTCAGCATCTATGGAGCAAGAGCCCAGTGAAACCAGGGAGCATCACATTCTTACTGATAATCTTCCAAGATTGCCGTGTGCCTCTTCTTTATCAACTGGTGCGCCACGTCCTCAGCAGACTCACGATTGATGCCTGAGAGCAGACGTTCCTGGGAATACAAATCCCCACGCTGCCATGTTATGCATTCATAAAGCAATTATCAAAATGGAGGTGATCTTGCTGAGCGTATAATTTGGATGCTGAATAATCTCACTCAAATGTAGTATCAGTGCAGAGTGAAGGAGGTGTTTTTCATGCCTGAATATGTATATCTTAAAGAGAGAATACAGCCCAGCAGATCTGGTAGCTAAAGCTTATTGGTACTGTGCATCCAGAGTCAAGAGTCTATTTACTGCAATTGCCTCACCATTCTTCCTGAGGCAGGTTATGTTGCAGAAATGCTTAGCAATTTATCTGACACTATATATTCCTATGGATTATTGACTCCTGTATGCAATTCCATCAGACGTACCAGATGGTTGCTCCTCCTTTTCTTTTTAGACTCAACATGGTTTTATTTTGGGCTTTTCCATGTGTTTATAAAATTCAGAGCAAGTTTGGCTGTCGTTAGTCTCTTGCCAGCCTTCCATCACCAACTTTCCTTTGTCATGATGCCTCCTGTGCCATCTCCTCTTGGAGGATGCCTGCCACAAGGGACTGAGCTGCAGCCCATACACATTTAATTCTCGAACTAAAAATAGAGAGATGTCATTCCAGTCACTTCTACCCTGAGGCCAGACAGGCTTCTGGGGATTTTTATCATGTAATGAAATGCTTCCAGTGACACAGTCTAAATGAAGAATAATATCTTATGCATCTTGTGGAAATAAATTCAAAACTGAAATGTAATTAAAATTGCTTTTAAAGGAGGACATATCATGCTGAATTAAAAATACGGAAAATTTCTTTTTAAACACTCACTTTCCTGAAGAATGTTGGGTTTGGGTCTGATTCATTGAAGTAATGAGAGGCTTTCAGAGATCAATGTTTGTCTAAAAAATACTAGCTTCCAGATATGTAGACCGACGGCAACCTGAGTGGATGAGACCTTTCACTGGAGAACAGTGAAAAGCAAGTCAAGCAAAGAAAGCTTTGCTTGAATAAAAACCTTCATCCTAAGCTCTGGGCAGGGTAGACCTGGGACAGAAGAGTGGCTCGTAGGGTCACAGCTTCATCCTTTCTTCTCCTTAAGATCAAGGCAAAGTGAGCTGTGGCAGCTCCTGGTTTTTGTTGCTTTACGGGGCTGCGTATAGTGTGGATTCACAAGGCAAACCTCCTCCGGCATCACACTTCCCAAATCTTTCTGAACTTGGAGAGTGTCTTCTATCACACTCATAAAGCTTGATATCTAAACCCAGAAATGAGCCAAATCAAAGCATTTTTCCTTGGTGGTACTAAGCCCTGGTTATGCAGGGTAGTTTTCTGACTCTGTTTTTTGGGGCTTAAACCAGGAGCCCATCATGGCCCTTGGGCTTTCCCCATCCTGAGCAGGGCACAGGGCGCTGACCCTGGGCAGACCCAGCTTTCTGCACTAGCGCCCGTTCACCCGCAGCCTGGTAATTGTGCAGCCAATTAGTCTTTGTTGCAAGCATCTGTGACAAAATACACTTTGTTTTAATAACAATCATTATTTGAAAAGCCGCTAAAAATTAAAACAGATGCAGCCATTATGTATCTGCTTACATTTGCGTGGCTCTACCTGCTTTCTTCAGTCATGGGTGAAATTGTAGCTTGTTCAGGGAATATGACAGATCCCTAAATATGGTGATCAGGCAAAATATTTTCACCCGGCTGCCTTCACACAGAGGAGCTCACACACGCCTGTGCTCCCAGTGGCTCAGGGTGAGAGACTGAGCTGACGGATCTCTGAATTAAAAATAAATTCAAGTCAGCCTCAAAGGCAGTGATGGGAGGGAAGCCTGCCTCTCTCCCCCTCTTCCCTCGTGTGAGTGTTAGGTCTTGGTAAAGCTACAAATTAAAATATAATATGCAGGTTATTGTTGTGTGAGCATTTTTGTACATTTGAAAAATATTCTCCCAGGAACTCAATTTAAAAAAAAAAAATCTTTCCTCCACCTGTAATGGTGGGAATGTGTTTCCTGGTAATAACAGTACCAGCAGTTACCGTTCTCACGATCCATTATTTTCAAGGGAAGAATACATAAGAAAAAAAAAGGAGCAGCTGAACTCTCATACAACAGTATGAGAAATAGTGTTTGAAAATGTCTAAGTCATGATTAAGAAGAGAGCAATGTCTTGTCTCAAAGCCTGTAATTATATTCTTCCATTTTCTTAACATGCTCATTATCAGATAACGCTGCAGTGGGTCATATAAGGAACGCTTATATCTGCTATGAGAAGTAGTGGGGACTTGTTGAATGTTTTCAGTGTATCGTTGTCTGGAGAATATGAGAGACCAGGAAAGGACTTAAATGACAGAGATGTCTGAGTTTAGTACAAGCCACACTTGCTTTTTCCACGTTAGCTCTTATTTGCCGAAAGTTCCTTTCCTTTTGGCACACAGTCCATGCCATGAGCTCATCTGAACAGCAAGGTCTCTATTCTTCATTTGCTAAGGAGAAAAACAATGGTATTCTCTTCTTTTTCTAACCTTCATCCTTCACATCAGATCCTTCTTCAGAAATCTTTCTTCCTCATCTATTCTTGTTGCCTCCCTTTTTGTGACTGTTCCCTGAAGTCACAATTCTCAGTAATGACCACTAGCTGCGGATGTACTGCATCACAGGGAGCACCAGGCTATGGAAAAAGAGAGAAACCTATATTGTGATCTTTAGTTGGTCCCCTTCGTTCTTCTTTTCTTGGTATTTCCTGCTGTGCCCTGTATCCAGTAGTGTCCGGTTAAGCCAGTACCTGAGCATTTCCAGTAAAATCAGTGGGATGAGTAGTGTCATCAAGAACTACTCACCCGAGGAAGATCTAAAGCATTACACTGGAATTGCAAGTTAGATCTCCTTAGGGACGTATTGCCTTTTATTTCTATTTTCTTCATTTTGTAAGGCATAATAAATGTTGGTGATATCAGGGAGATGAAGTGAGGAGATAACACTCCCAAGCAAATGCGAGTGCTGAATTTGTGGTGTCCGGCAGGAGAACACGGAGGTGATATGATGGAGTTGGTACCAGGTGTGTGCCAAGGTCTGCCTGAAAGGGCTGTCACTCGCGAGCCTGTATGTCCCGGCAGTGCTGCCCCAGCTCAGGGTCTCATCAATCTTTTGTGCAAACAAAAATCTGATAGAGGAAGAGATGCGTACACAGGGTGCGTAACTTTGGAAAGTTGATTAGGGACAGTAGAAAATCTGCTATAACTATATTAGTAGACCTTAAAAGTGAATCACCCAGACCTTTAAAAAAATAATTGATCCTAACCGTAGTTTTGTAGAGGAAGTTGCTGAGTAGAAACTTTTTTCAGATTTTTCAAGTGATAATCTGGGATGCAGTCATGTTAGCGGACTCGTCCAAAACACAGGCAGGCAGTTTCAGAAGGAGATTAAGAGAGCAGGAATTCCTGGCTCTTGGCCCTGCGTTCAGACCATTTGCCCGAACGGAGAGGAGGAAACCACAACACACCAGGCACTTGAAGTACACTCTATTAAAGAGAACATGAGACTTTTAAATTAGGCCCTATTTCAGCAAGGTGCTTTCAGCATGCACTTAATGTTGTGTGATTTATGCAACGACTTCACATGTTTTCCACAGGGTTACTCATGCTTAATGTTATTTGTTTGCTGAATCAGGGCCTAAATCAGATCTTCTTTTAAAACTTCCTAGTTAATTAGCGATCTCATATTATCTTGTGCCCAGAGCAGTTTCCAAAGTGGCATTTTAGAGCCTGTGGGTACAGTTTGCTTAAAGTAATCAAGATAAATGTTAGATTTGGAATGCTAGTCCTATCCAAATTGCATGTTAACTGAAAATACTCTTTGGATAAGCACTATTGAATACTATTTGAATAAGCAAATAATATTAAAGAACTGAACTTGGCCCATGCATACAATTTAGGAGATGTTAAAGATCAGGAAGAAGAGGGAATAAACAAGAAAGCTATTGACATATTAAAGAATAACCCACTTATTTCTGTCAGATTTGTGACACAAGGTTTTGTAGTAACTAGGGACCAGTATTTTTCTCCAGCTGTTGTAACTTGGCTTAAACTTAAGGTTAATTTGTCAGTTAAATTGGAGGTGTAAGATGATGGAGGAGGAGTGGTAATGTGTTTATACTACGTGACAGAAAGTCTATGTTCAGTTCTTGTCCTTGCTATAAACGTCCTGTGGGCCGTGGGCAAATCTCTTAAGCTTTGTGTGCCTCAGCTCTCTGTCTTCTGCTTCATGTTTCATTTACCCTTTGGCTGCATATCCACAGTTTGGGCTTTCCAGAACAGAGCCCAGTGTGCGTATACAATTTTAGCACAATGGGCACGACATCTCATTAATATATGTAGGTGTTTCTGAAATACAAATAATAACATGCAGTTTACAATAATCAGACCATAAAATGATATAAATGACAATGTTGTGTCATTTTTATTTGTTTGGAAAAAATAAAAATTACTCTCCTGGCTTCATTTCTTTTGTGATAGTGCCATCCTACAAGAAGCGATGTTGTTTCTCTAAGAGATATGCTGAAGTTCTCCCAGCTCCTCCCCGTTACGACTATGACCCACACTATTCAGGGCTGCAATCTCAGCCGCAGTGCTCCGTTGTTTTACCTCACCATGAGCCTAATCTAGATCACAGCCCAAACTGTGTATTTTGCTTTACGGTATTTGGTGTGATCAATACGCCATTTTGTCGTGTTCAAAATGCTTTTAAACATTAAGTGCCACTATTATTTAAGGTGAATATTACGTGGTAGAAGTAATTACTATCATGTGTGGAGCTGTGAGACAGATGATTTTTCTTTTGTGTATGCATTGGACAGCATCTTTACATTTCTAAAAGTTCTGCCTTTAGGGAAGATTTGTTCTTAGGACTCATGGTTGTCCATTGCCATGGTTCTTTATATCTGAAATAAGCTTGTTTAGATGGAAAGTATGTGTTTAGATCTTGGGATATGGAAATACCAGGAGCAATGTTGAAATTTTTTCAGCTTCAACAAAACCTACATTTGGAAGAACCAATGGCATTGAGTTTCTGTAGGACATTTGACTTGCGCACCTTCTTTCTGGTCCCTGTGTAGCAGGATTGAACCAATGTACTGTTGTTTGGTCTTACTTTGAAATGGAAAGAAAAATGGCCGCTTGAAGGAGACCTACCCTATGAAACTAAATAATCCCAATTACAATTTAGAAGCATCACAGAGTAAGTTCAGATGAAATGGTTAAAGAATGAATGCCATCTTGTCATCATTTTAATATTTTTTATATAATAGTAAAATTATATTTGTTTGCTTGGCATTGGTGCTGACATAATGCTGTTGTGCATTAACTCTGAAAGCATGAGGATGTATTTAAAGTTCATCTTTATCACATAGGGTTTCAATTTCAATGTGATGTAACTTCCAAATCAATTAGGAAGTATGGAAAAATTTACTCACTGGGTAGAATTCGTCTATTAATTTGAACTGCAATAGAAGTCTGTGTAGATGGTTTTAATCTCCATGTTACCAGTAGTTCTCTATGGTGAAGTAAGATAACAATTTATAATCTGCCACAGTTGTTTGCATTTTTGACACAGATACATGGCATTACTAAGGTTAAGTGAAAGGTACCTGAGGGAATTAAATATGAAAAATTTATTTAAGGCAGAGAGAAAAATGTTCTTAGTATATGTAAAATGACAGCCACCCATCACTGATAGTCAGGAACTGCAATAGATGGACTTTTTTTTTTCCTAGAGTCTTTGCAAAATAGTCCTGGAATGGTCCCAAACTATTCAGGAAATCTCTTTATGGCAAGAAATACCAAAATGTATTGCAAATCTTGCACCACTTTTCAAGCTGTCATTTTAAGCATTGCTAAGATACAGAGAAGGAATTTGCAAATGTCCTCGTTGTCAGCCTGCCTCAGCCTCTCTGATTGTTAAACTGAAGTTTTACCAATGATATCTGTAGAGAAGCTTGACCAGCAAAGAGCTCTGAATGCTTCCTTTTCACCTTAGACAGACAACCTATAGATGATCCCAGTGCTATTGGGTCATGAATATATATTCGGCCCCAGGAATACACACAAAAAAAACCCATTGCATAATGCATAAGGCTCCACATCAGTAGGACTCATGAATGCCAGTTTAAGCACAAGATTTTTTTTTTTTTGACTAGTACATGAATAGACATTTACAGGGGTTGCAATATTGGGGCTGCAGTTGTTTGGCCAGCAGTATGCACCTGCACTAATGCAGAGCCTAAAGCGTGATTTGCAGCTAAAACTGGAAAAATTAGTCTCTGGCTTCTATACCTGTATATTAATCTGAGACATGAAAATACCTCATTTGTTAAGTTCATTCAGATACAAAGACAGCTAAATAATCTCTCCAGAAAAAGTTGCAGGTGTAAAAAAGTACTTAGCAATATTCCATGAAAACATAGGAATAAAAGAGACACCTACCTAATACAGCTTGAAATTGTAGGTCTTCAGGGTTTGCCTGAAAGTCCATTGAATTTGATGTTGGGATTCTCATTGCATTACCTAGGACTTGCATTTGAGTACAAGTGTACACCAATATTTTAGAAGCGTAAAATATGAATAATTGTCAAAGCAGCATATGAAAATACAGCAAACAGTCTAAAAAGCTGATGAATGAATTAATTAAGGGGATCCTCCATAGATTCTCTATTTTGTGTTACAGTGCTGGGAATCTGGAGATAATAGGTGAGGTATAATTAAAGGGCTTTTCAATTTAATGCTCCAAAGTTTGAGGTCCGCATGGTAGATTATCAGTCACTTAGCCTGGATTTTGTTACGTGCCCCGTGCAGCTCAACAGCTTCTGAAGAATACTAATTTAAATGCTCTGGAATGTAACAATGCGGTATTGACTTGATGTATATCCTATTTAATTTG
Source organism: Fulmarus glacialis (assembly GCF_000690835.1). NCBI lineage: Eukaryota > Metazoa > Chordata > Aves > Procellariiformes > Procellariidae > Fulmarus > Fulmarus glacialis. The sequence continues at coordinate 61,453 of NW_009217440.1, forward strand.
AAAATGGAGAGCAATGTTAGCCTCTGGTCTTTTTCCTGGATTCCTGTGGCCAACACATGGTATCTCCCACCCATGAAGCAATCACTGAAATCAACAAAGTTTCATGGGCAGAAGCAGCGCAGGGTCCACGGTGCTGCTCCACAAGGGTCTTCCTGGCTTTTGGCAGGCAGGCGCTCTGTTCTACCATTTGAGTAAAGACATTACTGGTGGGGAAAAAATCCCGTTCTCAGTTAAACTTGTGTAAACTAATTGACATCACTCAGGCTAAAGGGGATTTAACTGCACAGGGGATTTAACTGCAGGCAGAACTTGGCAAAAATGTGAAAATTATGTGGAAAATAATAAGTTTTGAGCTTGGGAATAACTGGTCAGTCCTTGTGAGCATTTGATGGATAATTTTTATTCATCAGCCCCCTTTTTCTCCCCTCTAAAGATTGGTTATGATGACTTCTGGATTTTTTTTTTTTTTGTTTGGCTCAAAAGATTTCTTCCCTCAACTTTTTTTTTTTGGGGGGGGGGAGGGCGGGGTGGGTGGTGGTGGTGGTAGTGTTTGTTGTTTTTTTTTATCAAACCATGCTGCAAAGGTTCCCTGCAAGGGGGAGTGGTAGTGTCCAAATACAGACAGTGCTCAAAATAGGTTTTGAACAGTACTTTGCTGAACTGTATGTAGCGGGGTGCTTCCTCATGCAGATAACGTTCAGATGCCAATGCAATTGTACAGATGTGAAAAATATATCTGTGGTACAGAAGTGGCTCAAGCCAGCCGTTCTTTGGTAAGATATTTACAGACCCTTCTTTTGCATTTAATGCCATATAGTATCACTAAGGAGATGCAAAATGTTGTTGCCTGCAGTTACAATGGCACTAATGCTCATGGGACTGAGATGCTAAATGTTGAATAAAGTGAGTAAATGGACCGGCTAGTGAAGAGCTTCTCTGTATTTCTGTGTGAGGGGTACAATAATAATTTGCATTTTATTTTTACTTTGTGGGAAACCTCCAGTTCCTGAGGAAGTATCATTGCTGGTGTGGGTCTTCTCATGTTGCATCATGAGCTGTTTCTGTCAACAGAGTGGGATTTTCAGCATTTCCATTAATGAAGAAGGGGTTTGAAAACCTGTAGATCTTTGCAAGCAGTGTTTCATGCTGCCTTGCAGCATGCATACGAGAGCTCAAAGTAGACTATAGCAAGTCAACAGGCTTAGTGTGAAATTTTGCGCGATTTACATGAAATAAGATACAGGAGGTCTTGAGCAAAGACTCAGTGTTGAATAACAGAAAAGTCTGTGGGAAATGCAGCCAAACAGCTTTAAGGTGCTTTAGGGGGACGAAGGAGGTTGTCAGCAATTGCAGGAGTTGGGAGGTTTAATCATTTAGAAATGTGGGTGGGACTGTCATCACCAGCCACCGCTGACCATAAAAGCCCATTCCTGGAGCCCTTAGGCAAGGCTTTCCTTGCCTGAAATAGTTGTATAATCACACCTAAAATGTCCCATCAGTGTTAATGTCTGGCAGGTCATTTCACAAAACAGCTTTTGGTTATAACTATGTAAGCATCTTTGAGCTCCCAATAACTAAACCTTATTATTAGCTGGTGGTTAGGAGCTTATATCTTGCGTTGTCGTTCCACAGACGAGACCGAATGTATTTACATTTCAGCATAGAGGCAAATTATATTGGGATGCTTTGGTAAGCATTTATAGATAGGCTAACAGCTCCCATGCCATAAAGAACCACATAAAAAGGCTGTTTCTTGACATGGCCCACACAGTTGTGTTTGATGAACCTGAAAATATTTTGTACGTAGAGACCTTGCAATGTTTTGTCTAATTGTCACAAAATAATAATGATATATCCAAGTTGCTGTTGTTTTCCAAAATACAGCAGTAATAATGAATAAGGAATCAAATCTTCCCAGAATCTTGCAGAATGATGTAATACATTTAAATATGTAAACTGTGTAAGTGGCCCTCCGATTTGAAAGAAGTCTATAAAAAGAAATCGAACATTACCTTTGTTTGCCATACATTGAGGGTTCTGCTCAGCATTTCAGTGTGCTCGGGGTGGTCACCGGTGCCTGTGGCAGTCCCTGACTGGATGCTCAGTGCTACTCTCTCCATTTCTCAGAAGGTTACACTGAGGCAGAGACCATGCCAGCTGCCGGCTCTTGAGTCCCCATCATCCACAGGCTGGTGATTTATGTTGTTAAACGGCAGTTTAGTGCTGGTGAGAGCCCTGGAGGCTGAAGTAATTTATTTATGCAGGGAGCCGTCTTGCACAGAGCAGCGTAGCGCCTGGCCCCGCATGAGGAAGCACCCGGGGCTGCCTGCGCAGGACCTGGCCATCCTAGGCATCCTGGTGACTTTCTGGCATGGACGTGTTGCCAGAGGAACTGGCCAAAGACCACTAACATGTCTCCTGTCCACTGGTTCCCGGGCCGAGCTGGGAGGATGCTTGCTTGTGGTCCCTCAGGATGGGTGACTCATGCAGCCCTGAGCTGCAGCCATGCTTCCAGCTGCCAAAGCGCCTTGTAGGGTGGCTGCGGAAATCCCTGGAAAATTCAAAGTCAGGCTGGACAGGGCTCTGAGCAACCTGATCTAGCTGAAGATGTCCCTGCTCATTGCAGGGGGGTTGGACTCGATGACCTTTAAAGGTCCCTTCCAACCCAAACTGTTCTATGATTCTATGAAATGCTGGAGTTTTCCATGTAAGCAATGGCCGGAGTGGGCACGCACGTCAGTGGCATGGGAGGTGTCTCTTAAATGAGAGCAAAAGGGAAAGTGATTTGGGAAAGTCTGGAAAACACGGATGCTATAGTACAACCTTAAGGCAGCACAGGGCTTTTGCTCCCAGGAGACCTGAGAAAGACTTAAACTGGTGGCATGGAAGTGGCTGCACACTGCTCCAGCGCCTGAATTGTCCCACTCCGCCTGAGGAATTGCTATAATATATATTGGCATTTGTCGTAGCTGCGGTGCTGGTAAACAGTTTCCTAAGGCAGGCATGGACTGGCAGAACAGTTAATTTATGGGTTGTTTTTTTTCTTTGTCCAGTCCGTATTCCGCTTCTCACTGGAAACAAAGATGTTTACAGTCAAGCTGGATTACCAAACTGCCACTGATGTTATCAGGAGTGATGATTTAGCATTTATTTATACCCACCCATTAGGAAGTGATGGACAGTGATGCTTGTGGCAATCCGCACCCACTATTATTTAAAGGAGCCAGTCACAATTTCATGCAATCGTGGCTTCTTGTTGTTGTCTCAGAAAGCAATTAAAAGTTTAATTAAAATCAGCACTGTCTTTATTGGCTACAACTGTAAATATCCTAAAATGATCAGACATGTGTCTGCAGCCTTTGGAATTGTGAATAGTGAACGGTTGCCAAACACTGAAATGAAGGAAAGTGTTGGCATGCATTTAAAACCCATATAAATGCTAAATTAAATCTTTTAGATTGGATAATAATCTCCATATTTTTTAAAAACTATTTTAAGTATATCTGTCTCAAAATAAAGCAAGAAGGAGGCAAAGGGAACGACATATACTTTAGACAGAACAACATTACTCATCAGACTTTTAACGTTAATGATCACAAGGCTTTTAAAAGACTCTCTGTGCAATACTGTAATGTAGACCATATTTTCAGCTGAATATTTAGGACAAATAGAGTCAGTTGCTAGAAGACAGAACTAAGCCTCCAAGAATAAACTTTTGAGAGGCACTGGGACAGCACCGCGGTGGGGAGAAGCTGGTCGCTTCTCGTGTAGTTCTCCCGATTACACTGGAGTCCTGATTTAAAGCTCAGTATGAAGTTAGATTATGTTTACTTTTTAAAATTGTAATAGAGTTTTGTTGAATTAATATTTCTTCTATTTTAATTTATGTCTTTAATTTAAGAAGGTTTTGGCATATATTATAGGCAAAGAGTCTTGTTCAGGAGAAACATTGGTTTGAGGAGGAAACTCTACCAGAATGGCCTGGGTCTAAGTGAGTGCAGATGTATAGATTTAAACTAATGTGGATATATGTCAGAAAACTTCCCCTGTTTTGCTCATTAAAGGTTAAATCACAGGCTCAGTATCTAACTTCTTGATTAAAGGAAGCTGTAGAGCCAAGGAATGTCTGCATTCATGAGGTGCCAGGCTGTCAGCAAAATGGAGGAAGGAATCAAAGACAATGTAAAAAAAAAAGTTTGGTGTTTTTTTTTTGTGTCCCTTCTGTGTTGCATCCTTGAGTCTGATGGTCTCACCAGGCCTGCAGGAGAGGAGTGTCCTTCACTTTCAAACAGCATCTCAGTGTTACACAACGGATCTCACCCAGGATGTCGTAAAAGCCCTTATGGTCCATGTTGTGGGATTTAAAGCTGCGGGATGCTTGAGCATTTGCCTTGTTTGTTGTGGTTTTTTGCATGCCAAAAGGAAACCTCAGAAATGTGCATAATTACTAATATTAAACAGTCAGTGTGTGGTAAAAATAACATTAGATCTTGGTGGAGTTATAGCCGCAGAGCTGTTCTTGCTGGTAACAGCCACATGCTCAGCCGCTCCACCAGATTATGTCTGCCAAGAGCCTGACTATTCTGCAGTCTATATGTACATAGAGACTGTTGCTGTGGACAGAGCTGTTATTAAAAAGGCACAGAAATCATGCTTTCTGTTTTTTCTGTCCCACCCTGAAATTGCCCTCCCAGTGCCCATTGCAGGAGTTGGTTGGTTGAGAAGTCAGAGGCCCAGAGAGGAAAGAGCTTGCATTTATTTTTCTGTACGTGGGTGCTCTGCTCGGGGCTAGTGGTTGATTGCAGAACGATAGCGCTGTTTTCTTTGTGTTGGAAGGTAATTTTTTTCATGAAATATGTGACTTGATAACACAGAGAAGTCCAGATTTCCTTCTGTTGCTGAGGCAGGCTTTCTTCAAGTGTAGCCCCATTCTTCTGGCCTGCTTTTGTTAATCGTTATCATCAAAATTCCTAAACAGGCCAAAAACCTCATCTCTCAGAAATGAGAAAGTAGCAACAGTTCTTTTGGTCACTGATGCGTAGGAGGAAACATGAACAAAAAACCTCGACTTGAAATTTGGGAAATATAGAGGTGCATGTTTTGAAACATGCATAATATATGTGGCAGAGAGCAAAAGAAAAACTGAATTTTAAAGGAATTCAAAATTGAAATCTTAGTTTTGCAGTTTGGACTCTGCACTGGTGAAGTTTATTCCCAGAGAAGTGTTGCAAGTGGGCTTCAGGCAATAAGCTTGGTTACACATAAACTTTATAAGCATCAGTAGTGTCTTGGTAGCAGGATAAAAGCAGTAACAGAGTAAGATGTTCAATAATGGAAAACTTAAAAAATATCTTAAGTGTTCTGTGCTTATAGTTGTAAACATACCTAAATTGAACCTTTGTTTCTCATCTTCCTCTCAGTAAAAAGATATCACCAGACACGAGGTTGTTTAGGTGTGCAAAGTTTCATCTTCCTTTCTGGCTTATGATAGGGATCATTTAATAAACGTAGTTAGCTGGAAGCCTTAGGCAGTGTTGTGAACCTCAAAAATTGTGGGTTGCGTTCACCAATGCCTTAAAAATGCGATTTGCAAACTGTATACGTTTGCTTGCTTTTTGTATATGTATTCTGGACTTTAAACCTCTAGGATCTGTCCTTTTAAAATTTACATTGATAACCAAGTTTCAAGGAAAGTTTCAGGAGGCTTGTGGTAAAATCGGGAGCAATCCAATCTCTGTTTCACAGTATGTTAAGTCCAGTATGAATAGTAATACAGAACTGAAGTTTTACATCATTTTCTCTTATGTGTAATATATGTACTTCCAGAGGAGACGCAAATGGGACTTGTTGATATTCATCCAACACAATGCATTGATCATAATTTAATCGTATGCAGTAATATTTCACAGATTTTATTGAGATGAAATTTTGGAGTTTGAAAACAAATTAGTCTGGCTTATTTGAACACATTCAAATAGACACTCTGGGAACCTGCAGAGCTCTGGGTGTTTTCCATTTCTTGTAAGATCTCCAAGGCCAAATTAGAGCAAAACGCATCATTAAAAGGCCATACAACTGCCACAATTGTCTCTCACCAACCTGTAATTACAAATATTTCCCACCGATTTGCCCCACTGACCTCCTATGAAGGCAAATGAGCATTTATTTGGCACTGTGTTGCAAATTGTCCTGCGTGTTTCTTGTTGTACGTTGAACTTTTTATTCTTTCTGCTTTGTTTCTTTGTTTTTTGGGGAATCATGAGTTGGTAGTATTTGCCTAAAAGTTAGAAAAACAGGAGAAAGAAAGATTTAAAACTGAAGAGGGAATGTGTTGGCAGAAAAAAATCCATTTGAAGCCACTGGGGAATTCCTACTGTCACTTGAAATGGCTGTTGTGGGGGAGGATAATACAAAGGCCTGGATTTTTAAATGTGATTAAGATAAACAAGCAGTGTTTCTTATCCTTGAGCTGGTTACAATCTAATCCAAGCAGCTCAGTGTAAAAGTGCATTTTTGGCCTTAATTGATATTTTTACTAATGTCAGTGCACAGTCTGGAATGATCACATTTTGCTTTGACAGCGTAAAGCATTGTGTAAGTTTTCAATCCGTACCACTGAACTATAAACATTGCCTTAGCCAGTCCACCAGAGCTTGAACGTTTGAACTGGGAGACGTCTTGCCACGAGCGCGGGAAGGGAGCTGTTTTTCTTGCCGAGAGCAGAGTTGTCAATGGTGGTTTGGGGGGACATCAGCAGGGGCTGGTTGCAAGAGTTTTAGATTATATGGGTCTGATCCCATAACCTGCCTGGCCCTGAATTCTCAGGGGAGCAGGAGAAGTTGTGTGGGTGTGAAAGCCAGGTAGGACTAGGCCCTGAGATAGTTTAAGGTTAACTGCCTCTTTGTGGTGCAATTTCAGTATTAACTGTGAAGAGAGAAATTCTCTCAGTACCGATGGATGCTAAAGCTCCTGCATGATGCCTGTTACAATATATCCTCCCTGGTTATTTTCTTTAAGAGTGTTAAGTCCATCTTATTTCTTTTTAAGTCTGAGGCTGAAGTTTTTGTTGGAATCCCTATCCGTGAGCAGTGCCTCCACTACTGGTGGGTTATTCCTCCTGGCCCTGGAGCACGCTCACTTCCAGCCAAACAGGACTTTTGCCAGAGGGTGCTTCCCTCTTAATCAGAGCCACACTGTCCTGTGTTTAGAGGGGCAACAAAAGAAGAAAGATCTCAAAAGAAAAAGCGAATCCTTATTTTTCTTATCCACGGTGCAAATCAAGACTTCGTCAGCTTGTTGCCGTCCCAGGGTGTGGGGAGCAGGTGGTGGTTGGGGAAGCTGCTGTGGGTGCTGGGAGCCATCCAAGCTGCTTCTCTGGGTTTAGATGCTCTTGAAAGCTTTGGGTAGCAGAGCATTGCCCCCAGACTGCTACCCCAGTGCAGTGGACCTGTCTGCTCCGGACCTGGCTAAAATGATGCTGACATAGGTAATTATATAATATATTATAGAGAAATTTGTAGGCTTTCTGCAGTGATTTCTGTCACTTGAGTTCAAATCTTCCATTTCAGTACTTTGGCACCCCGGCTTCTGTCCTGTCCCCAAACCAGGGAGCACAGAGGGAAAAATTACAACTTTTCCAAGCAGCAGTTATGGTTTGATTTAGAGTTGACTGAGGGGAAAAAAAACCCCTCACCAAGAAATCAAAGCAGAATGCAGTAACATTTAAAAAAAAAAAAAAAGCAGGAAAGGAAGATGAAGTAATTTTCTGTTTGCTTTTGCATTTAAAAAAAAAAAATCAAAATTATTTTGACAGGCCATACCCAGATGGTGGTGGTAAATAGCTCCTTTTCAAACTGGCAACCTGTCACAAGGGGGGTTCCCGGCGGGATCGATATTGGGCCCAATGCTGTTTAATATCTTAATAAGTGATCTGGATGGTGGGATCAAGTGTGCCCTGATGAATTTTGCTGATGATACCAAACTGAGTGGGGAAGTGGACGCTTCAGAAGGGAGAGCCACCCTGCAGGAAGACCTGGATAGGCTGGAAGAGTGGGTTTACAAGAACCTTATGAAGTTCAACAAGGACAAGTGTAAGGTCTTGCACCTAGGAAAACATAATCCAGGAGTGCAGCACAGGCTGGGATCTACCCAGCTGGGGAGCAGCTCTGTGGAAAGGGACCTGGGAGTCCTGGTGAACAACAAGCTCAATATGAGTGAACAGTGTGCCGCTGTGGCAAAGAAAGCCAACAGGATGCTGGGTTGCATCAACAAGGATATCACCAGCAGAGATAAAGAAGTCATTATCCCACTCAGCGCTTGTCAGGCCACACCTGGAATACTGTGTTCAGTTTTGGTCCCCGCTATGCAAAAAAGATGTGGACAGGCTGGAGAGGGTCCAGAGAAGGGCTACAAAGATGATCAAAGGACTGGGAAGCCTGCCATATGAGGAAAGGCTGAGAGAACTGGGTTTGTTCAGCCTTGAGAAAAGAAGGCTTAGGGGACACCTTATCACCATGTTCCAGTATTTAAAGGGTGGCTACAAAGAGGATGGAGACTCCCGTTTTATAAGGAGTCACATGGAAAAGACAAGGGGTAATGGGTACAAGTTACTCCTGGGGAGATTCTGACTGGGAAAAAGAGGAAAATTTTTCACAATGAGAACAATCGACCATTGGAATAATCTCCCCAGGGAAGTGGTGGATTCCCCCACATTGGACACTTTTAAGTTCAGCCATCTTGTTTATCCGTGCTTTTGCCAAGAAAGGTTGGACCAGATGATTATTGAGGTCCCTTCCAACCTGGTGTTCTATGATTCTATGAAATTTCATAATGCTATAAAACCGTATCAGTTTTATCTTACTCAAGCCATTTTGTTTATTTGTAGTAGGAAAAGTTTTTCCTTGTATTCACTTACTTAAGCAAACATATTTTTTATTTTGGTGTACTTAGCGTGTTATGGGGGTGGAGGATAATGTTGGTGAGAGCCAAGCACCATATGCGAACATTGCAGGCTCTCCATGCCAGTGTTCAGTGAGGGCCAGGCTCTGAGCCATTTAGGACATTTATAACTCCCTCTGAAGTAATTTAAAGTTCTGCCATCCAGTACCTTCCACCTATATTGTTTTTCCTTTAAATCTATTTGCAGCATATCTGTCTTTGTCCTTTTAAAATAAATTTCTCAATACTCCTCTTTGTTTTCAGAAGCATGAGATCATTGTTTTTGATGGTTAAGAGTTTCAAAAGAAAAAAAACACGCTAATTTGCTTCATGTAGTTTGTTTAAAGAAATGAGCAATGACATTCTTTTTATTATTACTACTTCATTCCAAATCCATATATCTCTTTTACAGTCTTTGGTGGCCTAAAATTATAAATAACATTTTAAAGTTAGTTTGCCTGTGGGAAAAGAAAACTTGGGACAAGCTGGCTGTGCAATCATCAGGCCAAACCTACAGCGTCAGATGAAAGAGCTGAGAGCAAGCGCTGGTGAGCAGAAGGGACACAAATGAAGGCACAGTTGGGATGGGAAGGCATGAAGTGGGTTAACCTTCAAAGCTGCTGCTCATGAGAGTAAATGGGAAATAAGATGTGGAAATGCCATATCTCTGTGTCTGTATGAATGCAAATGAAGTTCGTCTTGACCCTAAGAGCCGATGTTGACATGACAGAGCCCATCCACACGTGTCCAAGGCTGGTCTGCGCAGGGGAGAGCACTGGGCTGTTACCAGCTTGTCCCCTTGCATCCTCTTCTGCGTCTGAGAAAGGAGAGGAGCCATGGTCATGGTTGGCCCCATCACGAGAAAACTTGGAGCTCTGAGTGCTGAGCTAGCTGGGATTTTAAGAGAAGGAATAGCTTAGATACGTGTGTTTGCTACTGTGCATGTCCTCCTTTTGCCTCCTTCCAATGCTGTAAATCACAGGGTTGCTCTGAGTTTCCTCTTGGTTCATCGCTCCCAGTGTACAAGTGCTTCAATTTATTCAAAATATAAAGTCAGGAATCCCTCTGGACCAGTTCCTCCTTGCTCAGTTAGGTATATAGTAAAAGAAAGAAAAATTGGTACTACCATGTGAAATACTGTGCTCACTGTGTCTGTGCTGACTCTGCATTACCAGCCAGCTGGCTCCTCAAGAAGAATTTTAGTCCCCTCTGAAACCTGTGAAACACTTCACAAGTTCACACAGCCTCAGTAGCCAGATCTTGCCAAGGTTGGCTGGGATCCACGCCACTTTGCATGCGTGTAGTTCAGCATGCCAGACTCCTGAACAGTGTATTTGGAGCTGGTTAATGATTGTGTATTTACCAAACAAACCTTGTCTGGTTATATTAATTCACATTCTCTTTGTGTATTGTTATCAAATGATGAATTAATCTCTCCTTAGTTTCCATGAGACACATCTTCTCTGGGATAGGGAGCACGTCAACTGTATCCAAACTCAAGGTCCAGCTAAAAACTGTCTCTTCACATGGTCTTCCAGCCATCTTGCTATCTTCCTCATTCTACTGTCCGATAAAAGTCTGTACTGATCCAGTGATCAGTGGCAACATGACCATGATTTTCACTGCACAAGATTTAATCCATTGCACCAGATCCTGATTTATTTCTTTGCAATTTCCAAATCATCAACAAGGATCGGTTCCCTGAAGAAACTCTTTAAGACATGGCTTTCCAGAGGGCAAGACAACCTGGCCAGCCATCTGAGCAGGAAGTTTATTAGCAAATATGAATCAACTCTAAGTAATACAAACAATATTCCTACTTTAGACCTGTCTACTAGCAAGGAAACAAAAAATATTAATTCTGTTCTGGGATGACCAGGGCCAATCTGGGACTCGGAGCTCCTAAATGTGCACCATCCCAGCCCAGGGATCTTCAAGAAAATTGGAAAGCTCTGACTAAAATGGGTTTAACAGCTCCAACACAGTTAAGACGTTTTGGTTCTTCAACCTTTGATATCTGCACTCTATACAGTTTCATATAATCATGCTCTTAATCCTGAATTTAATCTCTCAGAGACAGGGCCGGGCTCTGCACCCTCCATCTCACCAAATGGCTGTCGAATGACTCTTTGGAAGAGGGAGCTCACATAAATGTTCAAGACCTCCTCACCAGCAGCAAAATAGGCTCAATTAGAAACACTTACCTGGCAAGGTAGGAAAGGATTTCAGTTTGGCTCACTGACATCTTCTGTCTCTATCCAAAGCACAGAGCCAAGGTATTTTGGGCCTGCCAGTGCTGAAGAAGTCAGGCCGCCCAACAAGATCACCAGAAGTTCTATTTTAGAAATGGTCTGGGTTTGGCTTCTGCAAAGATAAGAGTTTAAAATATTTAAGAAAGAAACATGCATCTTCCAGGGCCCATAACTCAATCTTAACGGGGCTTCTGAGGCAAATTTTGCAACCGGTGTCCTCATTCTTTCCATTCCACTTACAGGTGAATGGGAGAGCTACAAAGTTTTAACAGCAGGGCTCCTTTCCAGTCTTTTATATGCATATATCGCATAGAAGCCTCCCAGACACCTATCAAAAGTGATCTTAGAATTCCATCCAAACTGGCCAATATATCCATCAATATTCTTTCCAGAACTTGAATAAGCATGGAAAAGCTGAGCTTACAGGATATTTGGGTACAGTGGACTTTATACAAACATGTATTTTAGATCTACTCCTCGGCTTTTTGCACCTTTTGCAAAAATAATAGTAATAAAAAAATATCAGCATAAGGTAAACTAAGCCCAGCTCAGACTGCATTTTGGAGACATCCTCTTCACCAGACAGCTTGTGGCACATGTCGGGCTCAGCTCTGCGTGGGCTGCACAGAGGACCAACACTTCTCAGAATGCACGTCTTTTACTCCAAGGGTGCTCATGACTGCAAAGCCCTTGGTCTGTCTGCAGTGGGTTGTTAGAAATGCCTGAGCTAACGTGGGTACCAAAGCAGCCTCACTGCAGCAGGGTGAAGTTCCCAGCAGGCTCATTTCTCAAAAAAACATAGGTGAATTCTGAGCAGTCACAGCTTTAGTGGTTCTGGTACTCATACTATCTTATTTGCACTGTAGAAATATTCTGTGACTTCTTTAGGCTGGATGCGAGTTTGTAACAATCAGACACAGAAGCAAATGCAGTCCTGATGAGCCATAGCGAGTGTACAGGTAAATAATAATTTAGATTTGCTTTGGTAAATTATCAATTTCATTATTTTCTGTTTGTGGAGTGTATGAGTCATGACTGAACTGATCTAAACTATTCACTACTCTGTTGAAGTGTCCTCCCTCTGATCTACAGATGGTATTGAAATTGTCCTACAAGCAAATGTATTTCAAGTTGTTCATTCCTCAGTGTCCAAATATACCTCTTTTGCTAGCAACTGCAAAGAAGTGAAAACAAGAATCGCTTAAAGTTAAAATATGCCTTTGTGACGGTTCAAATTAATGCTTAATTATGAGTTTGGAGGGGGTTGGGGGTTTTTTTACTCAAGCAATCTATCAGAAGAACATGCTTACTGCATTTCAGCTATAATCTGTGATAAAAATGAAGATTGTTTTCTTAACTCAGGGTCAGCTATGGTAAACTTCAACAATGTGTGTGTGTATATGCATGAGAAAGTGAAAGAAAAAGAAAATGTTAAGAGAAGGACTTAATGAGTAGAAAGCTAGGAGCTGTGTTGGTTACAGTACAGTAACCCTTTTGCTTCAGACGTAAGTGGTGGAGGCTGGTAAAGGGTAGTCGACTGAAGAAAAAGACACCGAAGTTATTGAAAACATCCAGCAAGTGGGTAACTTGGGTTCATGGTGATGCATTTCTCTAAATCAGTTTGCTTAGAATGAGTTGTCTGATAGCAACTTTGCTTGTTGTTTGAATGAGAAATAGGGATATTTAATTTGTGTAATCAGAGGTTAGGTAATGCTAAATCAAGGTGACTGTGCTGACAGATGGGAATGCTTAGTCACAACCAGGTGCTCCTGGAGGCTGTAAGTCTATGATCTATTAGTACATTTGTTTTCTTACAAATGATAAGTGAACAAGAGACCCTCTACAGAAGCATTGATTAGATACTATTTTCCCTCCTAATGCCTTAAAGATCATCTGATCCTTCATAAGAACTTGTGTCTACCTCTCCTATTTAATTTAATGGAATATTTTAAGCCATTCAAGTTATCCACAGGTAGTGGATAAAGAAGCACTGACAGAAAGCTGATATAAATGTCTCCTTCAGCAGCAAAATTTTCTTATTTTACTGAGGCTTGGAGGAGAAATAGATGCTGACGCTGAGGGAAAACCCCGCTGGTATGCTGGATGCGTTCACGGCCATAAGCCAAGGAGTTATCGGCAGGAATTCTTACATTTCTTTTGTCTGTGGCATCTTGAGAATATCCTTTCCCAAAGTACATTAAACTTCAGGAGGGAAAGAACGCTACAAGGATATTCAGGTATGAAATACAGTGTTTCTTCAGTGTTATGGTGAGGAGAATATTGGGGCTTGTAAGAGCATGGAGACTGCAATACTAGATCAGACCAATAATCCCTTTAGTGCAAATTTCTGCGTGTTTTTTCTGTGCTTTTAATATTCTTGTTTTTTTCTGGGTCTTTTTTATTTATTTCATCCCTGCTGATTGAGAAGGAAGTGCATATAAAACATGTTACAAAAGCAGTGGTGCTATTTTATTTCAGGGTGTTACATTTGTCATATAATTATCAATCTATTTGGTGGAACAGTTTCATAGCATGCTTTGTTTGCAGTAGCTATTGAGAAATGGAGGTTTCTATCAGCTTGTATGTCTACTTCTTTTCCTTAATGATTGCAATCTTCTGCCATTGAAATTCATTGTAAAACTAACTAAATCTTAGTGGAAACAGGATTTCACCTAGCGTGTGTCTGTATGCAGAAAGATCTAATCATCTACCCTGATAAGACACACAATGAATACGTTGACACAAGGTTAGGATTCATAAGGAAAGTCTCATAAAGGCATTGTCAATTTGGGTCAGAATTTGAACAATTTGAACTCTTTTGAACTGACATCCTCCCTCTCAAAAGCCACAAGAAAGTTTTTGAGGCCAAATGATTTGTCATGAAAAACTGCATCTGGCTCAGGGACTACAGTCTGGGCTCCCCTGAGCCAGGGTTGCTTAGGGGGCCACAACAGCAAAAAGAAAATATCCTCCGTTGTTGGACACTTTGAGGGGAGCAGGAGTGGAAGGGAATTTGTCTCTGGGGAGGGGGAGTTTGCTGGAGAAGAGAGGAGGGGAGCAAATTCAGGAATTACAGGAGGAAAAAGGGGTTTGATGATGATGCATTTAGGGGTTCACCACTGTAAAAGCTGTAAAGGGTTGATGGGTGCCTGAGCGTCCCTTGGCATATATACAGGTTGTAGTGTAGCACTGTATCCAGATGTTCCTAGAGCAAAGAACTTGTCCTTCGTTACTGTCCTCTGAAGACTTTGCTGCCGACTGAAACGGTATTTGGGTTCATTCCTCAGCATACTCTTTTGCAACCTCAGTTAAGAAAAAGTTCAAGCAAAAGCTGTGTACGCAACCCCATGAAAAAGCCACTGTGGCCTTGAATCTTTCTTGCCTCTTCAGATGTTGCTGGGGATGCATTCTTTCAGACGCTGATATTGCGTTGCTTCCAGACTGAGCCATTTTAGGATTGTGGTTAAGTATCATATTGTTGAAATTACTGCTGTTGATATTAAATTGGCTGGATGGTGACTCTTGCTTGGGGTTAGCACAAGAATAAATTCCTTCTCTAACGATTGCTTTCAGGTTCAGCGCCACTATCATTGTGCAGCAAATCTGTTCTGAATGTGCTTAACTAAACCTCTTGGCATTAACAGATGTGTTGCTTCCACTGGTGTACACAAAACAGATCTTGCAGAACTTCTTTGTTTTGGGAAATCTGGACTCTTGAAATCAAAGGGGTGAACTGAATGTTTAGAATAGATTTATATATGTTTTAATTCTTGCCCTGTGGAAATACCATACTGTCTTTTAGATGAGATACTTTCAGATTTACGTCCGATACTGTTGACAAGATGTCTCTTAAAATTTGACATCTCAGTACAGTGCTACATACTATTTCAATGTGGAATATTTTTCACTCATTTTATATTCATTTAAAACCTGCTAGTGCCAGCAAAGAACCCCTAAAAAGTAGTACTTGTCTGCCAAAGTAAGCTTGGAGATACACAGGGGGTAGAGCATGAGAAATGCAATGCTCTGCTCTACTATTTCTCATTGCTTGTTAGAAGCAACATTTCCATCTTGGTTCTTCTGTTTGGGTTGTCTGATGTATGTGGATGTTGCTGTGTATTTGTTAAGCACTTGTAATTTTCACAAGACTATATGAGATGCAAATATCACAATAATCCCTTCCTCGGGGATTTCACAGCCTAGAAAATGGAAAAACAAAATAAGCACCTGAGTCAGTACATAGATAAGTTGCCCAACCTAACTCAAGGGGACAGAGCAGCCCTATAAAAAATTTACATGTGTACATGAAATGTATATTCTGATCTTGGAAAAGAAATGAGCCTTTTGGAGAGGTCAGTATAAATGGGGAACGTGATCTCGCTGCACCAGTGTTTGGGTGAGGGGGGAACTGGGGATGTTTTGGGGGGTGGTAGCTGCAGAGCGTGAGGCAGGGAGGCAGACTGAGACGGGAGAGGTGGGACCTGTATACGCTGCAGTTTCTCAAGCACATGAAGTGAAAGCAAAGGTCGTAGGTGGGCAACCCACAGTAAGTGGACTGGTGGGGTACCCTCGTGTGATGCTCAAGGATGAACCGTCCTTGATACGGTGGGTGGTGCGCAGGACCATTGTCTTTAGCTCAAAGGTCCTCTGAGGGGATTTGCAGCCTTGCACCTTCTAGCAAGAGGCCCTGTCCTCTGAACAGAGGAGGACTGGATTGGGGAGGATCATAAAGCAGAAAGTGGTTTATTTTGATGATGACTTTCTGACGGTTGTTTACACTACTGATACCTAAACTCTCTCCTGTCTCTCTCCTCTCTTTTGTACTATCTCCTGCAATTTGCAGCATCCAAGTGGCACTAGTTATGTTTATTTAAACAAACTTTTATATTCTGCCTCTCTTACAGCTTGCTTCAAGTCTCTCATTTCCTACTTGAGCCATTACTAGTCTGACTCCAAAAGGGAAATAATCTTTAGAATTATTCCTGGTGCCTGTAGGGACAATGTGGGAGTCACTGTCTTAATGGACCCTTCCAAAAACTAACAAAAAGCAATTCCGTAACCAAGGGGGAGTCAAAATGTACTGTATGCACACAGAGCAATTTTGGGGTGTTGTCTTAGTAGGGTAGATTGCTTCATGACAAAGGCTCTGCTAGAGGAGTTCACTGCGCATTAAAAAGTGTCAGATTTTTATTTATAATGTGAAACTGAGTAATTTGCTCCTTTCATTAACCTGTAAAACTGTAATTGCCAGAGGTCTGACAAAATCAGCAGAGCTGAGGCCTCCCTAATAGTTATAATCAGTTTCCAGCTTTAACTTTTGAAAAAGAAACACGATAGTATTATGTGCAAAGCCATTATTAACTGCGTAAGTCTTTGTAATTAATTTTCTGCCTTCTCCTAACAGTCTCTTTGCCTTTGTCATTTGCATTATAAATCTTTCCTGCAATGCCATGGGTTTAAATTTTTAAAATTGAATGTAATAATGTATACATAAGTCCCTTTGTGTTGTAAACAACGCTAGGAATCCTGACTGAATAACTAAACAGATCTTTTAATTCTTCTGTTGTTACTAGACTACCAAACACTGTCAAGAATTTTAACACCATCATCCCTAGTGATGGATCTGATATCAATTGCTAGAAAAAAATCTTCTTAAAGCCTAACTTTTCAGTTGTTTATATAGTCCTAGTTAGCTATTCACAAAGCATAATCAGCTCATATAAACCTCTGGCCTGTTTAGAAAGACCTGGGATGTGCAAACTGTGACGTCTCTATACAGAGCAGGAGAAGATGTAGAAAAGGCTTTGCAAAATTTATTGATAAGCAACTGAACAAATTCAGTTTGTTCTTAAACCAGTTTCTGAAAGACCAAAGCCATTGTGGTAGTTGAGAGATACTGCTAGTTCTCTGGATAATAATTTTTGGGCCCAGTGGGAAAAGGCTGAGTATGAATCGAGTTATACCATTATTAGACCGCAGAGAAGCCCTATTGTAAAGGGTGGTTCTGAAAGCCCGAGCTGTAGAGAAGACTTTGGATCGAAATGTGTCTTACACCCCAGGGAACCCCTCCACAAGACAGAAACCCATAAGAAATGGGCATTGTTAATGCTAGTGTTGATTGTATTTAATTAGAGCATGAGGCTGGGAAGCAGTAAATCTGTTTGTTGGTTGTTTTTTTTTTTCCCTGACTGACCTTGACTTGCTTCAACTGCTTGGGTATTTTTTTTTACCCTCTTGGATAATCTTTAGAAGGATTACAAAGTTTTGCTGTCTGTCCTACTCATGGCAATAACATTATGCTTCACCTAGAGAAATGGCATTTAGCCTGTGTGTCATCCAAACCCACTTTTCAGTACTACAGGTGTGATATTCTCACTAACAGGGATGTTCCTGGAGACTGTCTTATTCAGCCAAACGAGAAGGGCAGTGTTACTGAACTTGGGTACTTACAACTTATTTCACCCTACAGGAAGCTTGATCTAGCATTAGCATAAGGCACTTTCAGAGGTTGGACGGGCCAAAAAAATGCTCTTTTGTAACATCAAATTATTTCTAGGAAAGCATAAACACTAAGCCAGTGTTAAGGTTAGGGTGAAATCTTTCCAAGTCTAATCAGGGGAAGCTTTGCCAATTGCTTTGGTAAACCCAAGCTTTTAACATATTGATTAATTAATGAGAGAAAATCCTCACAAGGAAACTCAAGAAGCACACGTGCTACCTTGAAAGTTCAAACTCAATGTACATATTAAAGAAAACAAGAGAATGTTAAAAAGTTTGGAAATACCCACTGGAAATCAACAAACCATAAGCCTCTCCCTGGCTATGCTTTTCATCCATACTTCAGGCTGTTAACCTAGAAGGAACTTATTGATAAGAGCATTAAACACCTATTGATAAATTGATGAGAGAAGTCTTGAAAAACAGATGGGCCTGGGAGGACTCCCTTCCCAGCTGCATATCAATCTGCAGATACTTTTCAGCCTTCCGAGCAACCAATCTGAAAAGCCATTTGCTTTCAGACATATCAGGATGGAGTTCTAGCAGCTGGAGCTGCGTGAATAATTACTTCAATTAAAATGCATTCAGTAAGAGGTCAGTGAATATTTGGTGTAACAACATATATAGTACTTAGTAGCTTAAATGTGTGCAGATTTTTCAGCTATGTACATATACAAAGTGTCACTTTGGGCGGGTTGTGAGAAGCTCAGGACAGCAGCCAGGAGGTCTGGTTTTTACAGCCTTGCTGTCCGGTGGTGTTTGTGGTGGGCTGCGGGGCTGGAGGTGCGACAGGGGCCAGCGGCTGCGGGTAAGGTGCTGCGCTCTCTGGGATGGGGCTCAGAGAAAACTCGATTGCGTGTCTTGGGGTTGGACTGCAGACTTAGTGACACCCGAGACATTATGTTTGAATGATACTGAGAACGCAGCTGGGTTGCCCTCTGTTATTATTATGCAATAACTGCACAAAAATGCTATTAAGCTACACATGAAATTAATTGAAGATAATATGGAACAGACCCGTGAACTGTCTCCATGGTCTGTCTGAGACGCCATGGTCTGGTATCCACAAATACAGATTTATTTCTAGGTCTTATAACCCATTTTAGTTGTGACAGGTAGTTAAGGCACCTGACAGGGTGGTCAGAGAATAGCGTGTCCTAACTCCTTGGTGACCCACTTGTCCTATTTGTGAAGTGGAGATATTAATTCTACACATCCAAAGACCATGAACACTTTATCTAGATGGAAAATATTATTAATTTGAAAGCATTTTCCTTTCATCTTTTTTAGCCTTTCACTATGAGTATCCCTGTCTGCAAAATCTTTACTCCTTTCCCTCTGTCTTTCAAATTGAATGGTTCAAATTCATTGAGCCTACAGCAACTGAAGGGCAGCAGGGAGCTGCCCTGGTAAGGGGCCCAGACCTGAACTGCAGCAAGTGCACCAAGTTCCCTGTAAGTCATCGAGGAGTCTGTTGTGTGACAAATAGAGGATCACCCCATTAAGCTTTGCCACTGTGTAGGAGACTCTAGGTCAGGATGCATCTGTTGACTTTCATGCTGATTGCATTTCACAACTTTTTAAAGGAATATATTTTACTCAGCCAGGGTCATTAAAGATATGAGCCTTAGCAGTTCAATTCACTTTTTTTTTTTTTTTTTTTCCTGGAACACAATCCCTTTTGATACAAAGATAGTGAGAACTGGAGAATTGACTTAGGTCTTCCTATAGTCAATCCTATGGCCAGTCATGCTCTTTCTACAGTCTTTCCCATCTGAATTTTTTTTATAAGTGGCAGTAGTTAGACCCTGCAATGCAGTCAGATGTTTTATTGCTGGTAAACTATGTAAATTAAGCTTTTTAAAGTCTCATTTTAAGATTTTTTTTTTTCTATACCTGGATATTTTTTTTACGGCAGTTTTCTGCATCACTTCCAAAATTTTAATCTCACTGTAGCAATAATTATGATCTGCAGTAGTTTTCCAGTTCTTCTTCCAGTTGTTCTCCTTTTGCAGTCCTCAGTTTGCAGATCCCTTTTGCAACATCACTGAAAAAAGGGCTTGGGTTCAGCTGCTGTAGCTCGTTAACCTAAATTCCTTCAGAGCTGCTGCCTTCCAGAGACAAGTCCCACTTCCCTGCACATGTTGTTTCTTGTATCATTTTTCACCTTGCTTTGTAAAAATACAGTGTTTTGGAATGGATTCCCAAGCAACCCAGATTGCTGCTGTGTTAGACTGTCCTGCCTTCATCACCGCTTGCTGCTTTACGAGGCTCTGTATCAATCAGGCATTATACTGGCAGCAAAGTTACTTTTACCTCCTGAACACTGATGAAAATGTTCAGTGGCTTCAAGCATAATAATTCCTGAAGAAACCTCTACAAACACCCGTCTCTCATGTGCGATTCCCCACTGATAAATATTTTTGAGATCTGTCAGTTAGCCAGGTCTGAATTCATTTAATGCACACTTTATTGGTACTCTATCATGCTAATTTTTAATACGAGTGTTGCACCACACTAAGTCAAACATTTTATAAAAAGATAAGTGCACTATGTCAATACAACCAGACTTCAGCAACCAAACTTGCAACCCCATTAAAGAATGAAGTCAGGTTTGTTTGACAAAGTTATTTCAGCGATTGAAGGGTGCTCTGGGGTATTGACTGTATTCATCTTTATCAATTGCATTTTGTATTAACTTTTACATTCATCTGCCTGAGGTTGATGTCAGACTCTGTAGTTCATAGTTGTCCTAACTGTGTGCTTGTACTTTTTCAATGTTGGCACAGCATTAATTCTCTGCTAAAGATTTTTCCCTGGTGTAATTTGCAGTCCAAACTTCTTAGGTAGGCTTTAAGACCTTTGGGTCTTGCTGCTTTATGTTTTTTTTTTTTTCCCCACAGATGCTGCCTGACAATGTTTTCAGTTTTTCACTACCTGGAGAGGGGTTCATCATCTTTACATAATGGGAATTCATTGTCCTACTTTTTTCAGGGCTTTTGACCCTGGTAACAATTCAACTTTTGGTCTCTAGCAAAAAGGGCCTACATAATTGCTAAGATTATAATTGCTGGGACTTCTTCTTCTGGAGAAGTTTATGTCAAAATTTAAAAGTGTACAGAAATACAGCTGAGGAAGAACAATTTACTGTAGGAAGAAGATGTAAGAACAGAGTGCTCATATCTAAAATGAAAGTTCAACTTGGCTTCTGGAGCAGCGTGCTGGGTAGTTTTCCCTTTAAAGACTTTTCCTCCTTTTGCAGTGAAACCTTTTCATGTAGGGCTTTGCTTCCTTGAGAGGATCTCATGCTGCTTAATGTCAGTAGATACACCCACGGCTAGTCAGGAGGTAGATGTCAGAAAGGTGTCCTGCTGGGTTTGGATTCCCAAGGCAAGCTGGGTGCCCTGCTCAAGGAAGGGAAAGAAGCTGAATGCTGCCTCGTGCAGCAGTCAGTAATTTTCCCTGGTTAAAATGAAGCTTTGAATATAAAGCCCCGTACTCCCTCCCCCACAAGCCCAATTGAAACACTCACTACTTTTGTTTAAAAAACATAAATCACTATCATTTCATGTACTTGTGCATGGCATAAACTGAAGCTATCTACTTGTTCATTATAAAGATCTGTATTATTGTGAATTGTATTATATTTGCTTTTTGCTGTTTGAACTTTTAGTCTTTGATGTTACTGTGATCTGTAACAGCATGGCCAGTAATTCGTGTTTCCTTCTGTCCTGTCCTATCGTATCCTATCCTGTCCAACATTTGTGTACTGTGCTCATCACATGCAGAGCTGACTGTCTTCCAGTGGTGCATTAGGCAATCTGAAGAAGAGCTGAAACACATGACAGCATTACCACAGCTTAAGGAATTACTATGTTTTAATGAATAACTGACTACTACAAATATGCAGTACTTCCAACCTCAATGTAAGATGCTATTAAAATATGTACCGAGGTCTGCACATCTCTATCAAGAAAGGTGCCAAGAAGGGCTACTAGGATGACCAGAAAACTGGAAAAGATATATATGGGGATCTCATTGGAAAGGTACTAAAGATGTGGCCTGTTTATTTATCTAGAAGAAAGAAGACTGAGGGTAGATAAGGTTTGTTTTCTTGTAAATACAGCAGGAGATAATCTAATATTCCACCACTAAAAGATTGAACTTCATGTTCTCGTCTAATCCAGATTGTCCCAGAATATCAGGTCAAGTTAGATTGGGTTAGTAGCTGAATTTTGAACTTTTCTATGAGTCTCTTAGGAAACAGGAAGCCTGAACTTGGTCATCATTTGTGAGAACGTTGTGAAGTTCTTCAAAGGTCCAGATAGATCCTTTCAAATCATGGCCAGTGTCTAGTGGGCTGGATCAGTCGCCTTGGGGTAATTTAGTTTCCTGTGGCTTGCAAGCATCCTGTAAATACTTTTAATGATAGACAAAAGGTGAAGATGGAGGGTCCTGTGACCTACCAAGCACTAGGTATGTGTACTGCATAGCTCGAACGGTGCACAGACATGACTCTTGTTTCAATCAGCCTGTACAGAAAGCGGGAGACTATGGGAACCATGGGTGGTTATTAAGTGAGAAGCAAATCCTGGGCTGTGGCCACTCATCATGGACTGGTCCTTCCCCTCCTACACTGCTAGACCCTGGGCCCGGAGCTCAGTCTTCAGAGCGCGTGGCTGGTGTTGCTCACCAAAGGCTGCAGTTAATGGCTGGTCCTCCTGTACTCCCTAAATCCCTACAGCTCCTACCACCGCTGGGAACACAGCAAAACCAGGCACAAAAGTTTCAGTGAGAGCAGCTTTACAGTGCTTTTAATTGTCATCCAGTCAATCATCTGCTTTCCCCCTCAATGTTTCCTGACTGATCCGTAGTTTGATAAATTCAGGATGATCCTGGAAATATGCTTGGAAGACTTTTTTGTCTTTTGTTTTGCTTTGTTCAAAGAGAAATAATTAATTCCCCATGCCTCATCTTACCACTTGTGTAAGAACTGGCTTATTAAAGTGGGATAGCCCAATAAACCAGAAGTAAACCCATTGAATCCCAGTAATATCCTTGCCTAACAAAAGCCAAATCCCATGCAAGTGTCCTTGTTTATTGTTCCAGATTACATAAAAGTTGTGCCAGCCAGTGATGGGAAATAAACTCTTGTTTTTCTTCTGATATTTGTGTTTGCGGGTAAAAGAAAAGAGGAAATATTCAGCTCTTTGAACTGAAATGCCATCTAACCCCAACCCTGAGGTAGAAGCCAGACGTCTGGATGCTGTCTGTGTGCCTGTCCTGGAGGTCTGCGGGAGGGTAATTTTAGGGCAGAGAAGATCCAACTGTTGGGTGCCAGACAGCTGGATACTGGCCACAAATATTCAGCCACATTTGGATGACCAATGTTTGTGTTATTCTGGAGGTAGGTGTTTCTTTTTGTCTTTTCCTACTGCCAGGGCTTTGCCTTTTTATGAACATCTCTGGTGAGGGGGAGGCAGAGATGTTGAGTGCAGCAGGTCGGCAGCAATTCCATCGTTTGGAGTAGTCTCAAGCTGTTCGGAGAGAATAACCTTCCTTTCTCCTTATTAAATGCTAATACCACATTGGCTTTTGAAAACCTTTCTTTGCTCAGGTATTTGGCTAGCATCTGTGAATCCTGGTGTTGTATGGAGGTGGGCTGAATATTTCAGTAGCTGCAAAGTACTGTGTTCCCATAGCAATGGAGAAACCTTAGTACCCTGCACAGGCACTTGCATGATTCACAGTAAAGAAAGGCAATCAAGGGAAAACAGTGGTAAATCCTACACAGTCCTAGTTCTTAGGGACAGTTTGTCGTGTCTGTTTCTTGCTGAGGGGGAGATGCTGATGTGGTAGCAGTTGATGAGTTGATCAAATCAAGCTGGAAAGGAAGACGGCTGGTATGATTGCACATACGGGGGTGACAGTGCACACCTGGATATGAGTTTAGTATCCTGGCTGTCCTGTCCACAGCTGACAACAGGCGGGGTTGTCCTATTTGTGTCTGACCACCACACCTTGCCTGAGGAGAAGGAATTTGGGGACAGCATTTTCTCTGTAGTTCCATTCTCCACTCAACCTTCCTTTTAATCAATAAAGAAACTATCCATTGTGAATACTGATGCACTGAGCTATTGAGCATACAGCTGCATAATTAAGGTTTTGCTGACTTTCAGGAGCAGCCAAATTTGGGAGAGGGTCTGACTCGATGAATCGAGAAAGAGAAGTATCGGAGTATATTTTCTGTAAAATAATCTTCTATTATTTTTATAGTTTCTTTGCTTGATAAAACACAGAACTGGAGAATTAGGGAAAAAGGGAATCTGGATTGTATAGCCAGATTGTCTTCTTCTGAACAATGGATCTTAACAGATAACCCTAAGCAGGCTGGAGAGCCACCCGCACTTCTCCCTTAACAGCCTCTCTCTCTTTGGGAACAGAGGTTAGAGCCATATCACCTGTGTTTGCTGGCAGAAAGGTTTGCTTGGAGAAGGACATCAAGGACTGGATGCCATCCAGTACTTAAAAGCAGGTTAGGGCAATTTGTGCCCTATCGGTAATGCAATGGGGTTGTGCCAGGCTGCGTTACCCTGGTTTGCCAGACAAAAGCAACCATGGCTTTGCATCTATGAATGTGCAAGAAGGAGCTTCAAGGGCTTCTAGACAGCACAACCCTTGAGACCACTATTGTAGTGACCTTTAAGACCTTTTGTGAAAACAAGGCTCAGAAATGACCCATGAATACTTAAAGGAAAGTACACTATATTAAAGAGTTGTTTAATTAGTAGCAACAGGCATATTGAGATCGCCTATCTGGAAGCTGTAGTCCGATAAATTGAAACAGGAAAGATGGGTAACACCTTAGCAGTCAGGGTTATAGCATCTGCAGTAGCTTACCAGTGGTTGTGGAAAGTTCTTAATTACCTGGAATATTTCAATAAAGATTAAGTACCTTTCTGAAGTAAATGTTCTAATGTGACCACAGCATGTAGCTTCATTTCTCAATGCTAGGAAGTTTCTGTAACTTGTCTGAAGTGGCGGATCTAAATTCCTGTGCTTGTGATAGTCTCTTCTTGCTTCAGAACATAAGTATCTATGCTTCGATTGTTTCTGCAGATACCTAAATAGAAAAATTAAAGGGATTTATAAGGCCATTGATTGACACCAATTTCTGGACTTTGTACTTGACCTAAAGAATTCTCAGGATGAGCTTCAAAACATTTTTTGACTCGGCATATTTATTATATGTGTCCAACTGATGAAAAGAAAAAGCATGCTGAAGTAAGGTGCCTTGCTTAAGGTCACACAGGAGGGCTGTGAGGTGACTGAGACTGGAAACCTATCTTGACTTTTTAAATTTTTTTTTTTTAGCACTGAGGAGAGCCCATAGCATCTGTATGGATATATTCTCTCCAGTTAAATTAGCTCAGTACTGATACTTGATCTGGTAATCTGGAGAATTAGAGTCCTCTGCGGATTGCTAAGAAATAATGGGGAAAAAAAGCAAGACAAGTCTCATTCATATGTTGAATATTTTTCACTACATATAACTTTTAACCATCTGTGCAGGTCTACCGATAGATTCTGGCAAAGACAGACCAACAGAATCATCAGGTGCTTGCCATTTTTGTATTTAATAATATGATATTTCCTCTATCAAATCAGCAGAGGTGAAGTTTGAAGCTCTTTCACAAGGTGCCCATTGTGTTCCTAAACAAAAAAATGCACAATCGTGCCTTTTTACTACATTAATTAATAAACAGCAACACAATGGGAATACATATAATGCCTTTTGTCTTTCAACTTTACAATACTTAACAGAGGTAGTAACCTTCTACATAAAGGTGAGGACCACGTAATTCAGTGAATCAAACAGTGCTAGAGCTGACAATGAAGTTCCTCAAGTTCAGCTCCACTTACAAGTGGTTGTCAGCTACCAATAATCAACCCATTCAATCATGACTTGTGGCTTCTGTTTTTATGATATGACTAATGACAGTGGAATGCATAACTTGAGCTCATTTTCAGAGTCTGAGCCATAAACAATTTTAAGAGCAAGTCTTCTTAAATGTCTCTCAACATCACCTGCCATTTTTAAATATTCAGGCCCGTTTTCATGTAAATGTTGTTGATCTCTTTGTCTTCTCAGGAAAATAACATGTACTTTTGGGCTGATTTCAATTTGAGAAAAGCCAAGCTATCATAATCATTCCCTCTAGCAGAAAGAATATGTTGTTAACTGAACTATCAGAGGGATGAAGTTTAGCTTTTTGAAGAATTCAATCTAAATCTTGAAATGTATCAAAGAGCACGGTGAATCAGCAGAACTTACTACAACCTTCTAAATGTTCTTTAATTTTCACTGTTCTGAAGTTCTGGTTCTGAAGGTATTTGAGAACTCTGAGAAGTCTCATTTTTTTACGGAAACCTCTCTTGATTTAGCCCATGAACAATAGCTGTGAGGATCAATAGCCCACTGGTGGCAAGGAATAAATTTTATTGGCAGGGTTTTTTATACTTACTACAACCTTCTAAATGTTCTTTAATTTTCACTGTACTGAAGTTCTGGTTCTGAAGGTATTTGAAAACTCTGAGAAGTCTCATTCTCTTTTTATGGAAACCTCTCTTGATTTAGCCCATGAACAATAGCTGTGAGGATCAATAGCCCACTGGTGGCAAGGAATAAATTTTATTGGCAGGTTTGTTTAGCAAGAAAGAAAAAAAATATGGTTTTAGAGTAAAAGTAGAAGCTTGATAATGCATTTCTTGTGCCTTAATAAGATTTCCTAAGAGCTTCTGCGTAGATATGTACAGACAGATTGGTGTAATTCTTAACCCAAGTGGGTATTAAAATAAATATTTAATCAAACCACTTATAATGTGAATCATAAAGTGAAACATAAATCTCATGTACAAACTTTCTATTTCTTGTTCTGAATTTTGGTGTGATATTTATTGACTAAGATCAAGTTAAATCATTTTGGCTAGCATGGCTGGATTTCCCAGAGTTATATGTACTTTGCTTGTCATTTACCCAGCAATCCACCTATGGACATACCTTGTTTGCTGTCTTTCCTTCAGGAACAAATGAAATAATAAATCTCCCAGTATTTTTGACTTCTGCATCATGAACTTACAATGAGTAAAACTAAAAGTAGAGGCAGTGTCAATAGGTTGCTCAGTTACAAAAGGAGACGAAAGCAAACCCAGCTGTAATTCATTGACATATTTTTTGTCTCAAGTATCTCTTCAGCAGGTTGGTTCTGGTTTTATAGGCTGGTTGCGCTATGAACAGCATTAATGATGTAAACCAATGCGTACCTGCATTGTTGTTAGACCAGAGGGACTTTCAAAATGAGTGTTTCAGGAGACTGGGCTGTCCTCAAGCCATCTGCTAGAGAAAGTAGGACAGTTTGAGCATCTGTCTGCTGATGTGGTACACTCTAAACTCTTTTTGGTTTCATAAATCTACAGGCAAGTGCCTCTTCTTCCTCCCAGCTCTCTGATACCTGAAGACGTTTCTGTGGCCTGGTGCCTTACCTCTCTTTTTGGACGTATGAAGTCCCCAGTTGTCTGCTGGCCTTGTGGCAATACAGCATATTTTTTTTTTTTTTTGCTACTGTTAATATCCATAATTTGAGACTAAAGTGATTGCTTGTAGTCAGTTTTTTGCAGAGGAGATGTTCCGATTTATGTCCAAAGTACTTCTGGTTTGGTCCCTCACTCAGTAAGAGACGGATGGCCCAAATACTGAGAAGATAGTTGCTTTCCTGATGCACTGCTCACAAATAAACACTTTATGCTGCTTCTAAACCAAATCCTGAGACTTCCCTGCACTTCCCGTTCAGTGCTGTCACCCTAGTGCTACAGGGGAAAGGGTGAAACCTGATTTTTGGTGTGAGAAACTGAACCTTGTGTAGAAGGCCCCTAAGTGATCTGGTGAGCGTGTTTGAGCTCTGAAGTGGAGCGGTTTTTCTGTAAGTTGCTCTGGCTCCTTTGCTACTGAGATACTTTAGTGATAAGCATTATATAAGCATTAGGATCAAGAAGTTAGACAGTCAGAAAAGAAAAAGAAGCAGAAGAAGGAATTTTGAACACTGTGGATAAAGAAAAAGCTTTTGAAGGATTAAAAAAAAAAATTGAACTGTTTTTGACCATAAGGATCTGAGATACCAGATTTTGATTGGCAAAGTAAATCTGTGCTTTATGCAGCACAAACATACAGAGCAGCAGTGACCAAACAAAAATTAAATCTATCTCTTGTCATCGAATTATAAATAATATCTAACATATGCGTGTAATTATGACCAGGATTACATATCTAAAGAGAGCCAAGGGAGAACTGTAACATCTAGGCTTAAAGAACCAGCAAGATCTTTCCAGGTCTGTAGGGATTACATGACAGCATGTTCATTTTACAAATATGTTTGTGGTCCTAATACACCAATTTCTGATCCTGTTGAGTTACTATTGTCTTACGTCTCTTCTCGACAGATGTTTAACCTGGAGATCCTTAGTTACATTGTCTGGGGGACCTGGAAAACTCAGGAGATAGATGAAGGGCTAAACTTCAAGGCCAGGTTGTCCTCAGATGCCATGTGTGTAATGTACCCTGATGAACAAAACACTGACTCTGGCAAGGATTGAGCGAGTAAAAAAATGGCAGAGAAGAAAACTTGTTGAGAATGTAACCAAAATGGTACAAATCCGTGGTTAGTCTTGTAAGTGGTTTCTTCACTTGTGACCAAATTACTGCATAGTTCACTGTTAAAATGGCAACACCTGTACTGCTCTCACATCTCTGCTACTGGCATAAGTGTCAGACGCAGTGGAGAAAATCCAGCTGCCCAACAGAGAGACAAGGAATGCCTCTCACTTGATAGCAGCTGAGCTGCTTATTGCACATATTATTACTGATACTTATCCCTTAAAAGCCATGTATATCACTTGTTTAAGCAGGGAGGGAAAGTCCGTTAGTTTTCTCTGCTGCCTCTTGGAATAGAAGAATTCAATTAGCGTTTAGTTGCTCTTAGGAGAGGTAGCCAGCTTGAAACTCTTCCCGTTAGGAAGTCCCTCCTTATTTCATGTGTCCAGATACATCCTTGCTGAAGAAGTATCTTGCTCTCCCTGACGTCCTGCGCCTCTTGGCAATGCCCCTGGTGTGAGCTGCTGGTCAAGGAACACAAGAGCAGCACAAGGAGCATGAGAGAGGATGGAGCCTCCTACTCCCATTGATTTGGAAAAATGGTCAGATCCTTGCGTACTTTAATTCTTGAGTACTTTCACACCAAACCCACTAATGTTTGCAGTTGTAATTTTTGAAAATCTGTTATTTGTTTGCATTTCTAGTCATGATCATGCAAAAAAACCCCAATTACCTTAGATTTCCTACCAGGATAAGGCAGGCAGTTTTCCCCTGCAGTCTAGTTGTAGCTCCTGAGGGACTAATAAAAATTATAATACTGTACCTTGTTTAAATCATTAAGTAACTTTATCCAGTTTTGTAGAAGAAAATATTGTCAGATTATCTGCCTGCTTTGATGTAGAAACCTTTCCTTGGGTAAAGCTTTTTCCATTGAAATCTTTTATTATTTTATTGTTTTCACACATGAACCCTATTATCAGCTTAGGGATGAAATGGTGCTTCTATATTCCTTTAAATAGAGAGTTCAATGAAAATATTATTAATCTTTCTGGAATATTTACCCAGCATTACGAGTAGCATATCTGTGGCGTCAGTGTTAATGATTTTATGTAGGAAGGAATGACATCTCTCTGTTGACCCTAAAGCACTGTGGGTTTGCCAAGTATTATTTTGCAGCACAGACATCTACTACTGATTACTCTGGTCCCATGAAAGAATGTATTAGCTGTAACATTGATTTTTCTTGTGCTCTTACATAGATAGGAAAAAATGTGTTTGCTACAATTCATTTGAAGGGGAATCAAACAAGTTTTTTGCATTCCCGTAGCCTCAGCTGACAGGAAAGTTTGGGTCCTGCCTTCCTAGGTGATACTAAGGTGGTAGCACAAGAAAGGGTAGATTTTTAAATCATGGGATAATGAGCTCTGAGTGAAACATACTGAGCCTATGGTGCCTTGTTCTACTGGAAACGGGTGGAAAAAAGAAAAAGTTGGCCTTCCCAAGGAAAAAGTAAAAGTCAGGCTCCAAAATGGAGGGTGGTAGTGTGAGCTGATGCAGCATCCTGGACCTGACCACTGCCCATAGTGGAGGATGCCGGAGAAATACTTACGAGCGTACCTGTCCTCTGAGCAGACCAATTCTGTAGCTGCACAAGGCATGATGGGCCCCCAGTGCTGCAATTTAACTCTTGTTATGCCATCAGGCCTGGATCTGTCTCCCGAGTTTATTTTTAGAAGTGATTTGACGGGGAGAGAAGTGCTGAGACTTGCCCTTTCCCTGTGGAGGGGAGCTCTGATTATCCCTTTAGCTGCGGCATTCTTGTTTGGCTGTCTCTAATCTAATCTACCTCTGGAGGCATTTCTATACTGCGCTCATTACTGTGGTATGTGAGCACTTTGTGCAGTGAGCTGAAGAGCACAGTGAAAAACAAAAACCCCCGGGCAGGATCTTGCACCATGTTCTGCTTCTGCTTCTCTATTTTTAGGGAGGTGGTGGGTGGGGGACTGTTGAGTTTGCTATTGCCTTTCTGTACCTTCTGTATCTGTCCCTGGAGTGGTTGCTGCTTGCCGTGTTTCGTGTCCCACCACCATGTGCTGGAGGAATTCCTATATGGGTGTTTCCACCAGGACTTATAGGTCCAACATGCCGTAATGACATTGACTGTGATGGGGCTACTGCAGCTCTGCCCAAATAGTACCCTTGAGTTGCAAACCAGCGATGTCCCCCATTAGCAGCAGCATGTTTCCTCCTCTGGACCGTTTCAGAGTGATGTGATTTTTAAAGTCGTCTTTGTTTCCTGTCCTTTGAACTACTGATTCACCTTCCTTCTCCAGCCTGGACAGCAATGTAGCTTCCCGCAACCTGTGACACTTCCCTTACAAACAGGTCTTTATCTTTTCCCTCTCATGAGCCTGTATGATCTTTTAATTGCAGTGTGGTCTGCCCGTGCCAGGGTTTAGTCACAAGGCCTGAGTGTGTGTTTGCTTCGTACGCTTAATACCTGGAGGAGAGTGGGTTTTATCCTGTGCCTTGGTGCAGAGGCGAATTGCTGCCAGATATGCGGAGTGGAGAAGAGCCATGTACAGAAAAGTAGAAACACAACCAGATCACACACTTGGTGGCAATTTGGCATGTTTAGGGTCACGTTTTCCTGCAGTTTTCCCCCTGTTATATTCAGAGTGTTAAGAAAAAAAGAGAGGCTGGAAAGTGCTGGTTTGGCTTGAAGCCTGGGTCTCCAGAAGATGCAGTTCACTATGCCGACTACCGACCGTCGTTCATGGTGCTGCTGAGGTGCCTGTCTTCTTCCCAGCTACATCTCCCTGTGCAACATTGCAAAGAAACATACTTGTCTGTGATGGTTCAAACACTCTGGTAACTGCTGAGGTGTTTCCTTTTTCCTCTTTTTGGCAAGGGATGCCTGTGAGGTGGAATACTTCTGTTTTCAGCAGTGATGGAGAGAATAAGAGGTACTCGTTCTCCATCTGCTGAGCTCCACTTAAATTGTTATTCCTTCATGCTTTCTCCATCGTTCAAAACATAAAATTGGCAGAAACAAATGAAGCTGTAAAATAACAGCTCTGAATTAATAAAGCTTAATTGTGCCAAGTGCTGTTAAAAAGAGCATTGCCCTCAGTACACTCTTAAGACTTCAGCTGTTATGGCTGCTGGAAAGAGAGGAAAGTTGTTCATTTTTACCTGCCTGGATACTGTGGGGTTAATAGACCCCATGCTAGGTCAGTGGTCAAATCATTGTCTCGAGCAAGTGGAAATCCTGTGGAAGCAGCTACGAATGCAGTTGAGCAGCACCAGCTCATAGCTTGGCTGTTAATACCTGGATCTACGGGATTGCCAGTGAAAATACCCAGAAATGGGCTGGGCACTGCTTAGATGAAAAACCTAGTAGGAGCATGCACAGTGCTGCTGGGAAAGGGCTGGGATTTTTACTTGAGTCATCAAAGACTGATGTGGGTGTCATGTCTCTTGGACGAGACTAACTGAGCAATGTAATGCTGATCTATCATAAACATTTGTTTAAAGTCTTCCAGGAGACTAACCCAAACCCAGGCAGGGGTCCCCGGTGCTTTAGCTGACTGTCAAGCAAAGCTGCTTTGTATTCATAGGCAGGTAGCAGCGTGTCTGAAAATCTGCCAGATTTTCTATTTAATTATCTATGAGGGCTGTTTCACCATTAGGACTCTTTCCTATTTTGCATTCTCTGAGGAAATGCAAGAACAGGCCTCCTCTGCCAGTGACAGGGAAAGTCAAGGATGCCCAAGAAGAGTAGCTTTGCTGAGGCTGCAACTTTGTTAGGGATGGGCAGAAAAATTTTGGCAGAGTCCACACGCTGTGCATTGAAGCTGAAATGTTTTGTGGTAACATACTGGTCTCAGGGATGTTTTCTAAAGGAAGGATTTGGGAACCAATGTAGACCCTGATTGCTTCTGAAAAGAAGGAGAAAGAAGGTCTCCATCAAACCTCTCCCCTTTTCTACCTTGAAATACATATTTTGATTGTACTGGTTTTTCTGTAAAATTTGAAAAGGTTTCCAGTCCAACGATGAACTCAAACAAAAGAAAAGAAATTATCCTTTGTTTAGCTCTAGGTTATGTCAAGGAAAGGAGATTCACAGGCCAACACATCTGAGAACCTAAAAGCCCATCTTTGTTTTTTGTCAGTAAGAGGATGCATGTCCTGTGAAGTACAGGCTGAAAAAATCTCTTTAAAGACCCATGCCGATTTTCACTGAGGTTGATTTTTCCTTTTCTTTTCTTTTCCTTTGATTATTAATTGTTGGTTTTCTTCGAGATAAGGAAAACTGGTTGCTCAGAGCAATAATCTCAAGCCTGTGCCTGTCAGATAATGATACATGATTAATTGGCTGGAGCGAGAAGCGTGTCTCATTTAGATTATTAGTTTAGTGATACTGTCATGGGGCTACAGGTGAGATAGCTGACGGGCTAAATACAGCTGCCTGAAGATCCCGTGGCAAGACTGTGTCGCTTATAGGTCTAGAGCTGCACTGCACTTTTATTTGCATGTCAGGTCTATGCACGAGACATGATTTATTTGGAGCCTGATGGAAATATTAGACAATAGAATAAAATGAACAGATCTAGTTGCCAATGTTCTGAGTTATTTAAAAATTCAAATTAGAGGTCATAGAGTGCGGTGCTCCCAAGAAGCAGTAGCATCCAGGGGATTAAATCAAGAAGAGCTGAGCTCAGATTCCAGCCCCACCACTGACACAATGGATAGTGCTGGAAAAATAATTTTCCTTAACCTTTTTCAAAGGTGGCTCTTTGCTTTGGGTGCGGAAGCTAATGTGCCGTGTGCTTGGTTTTCAATGCCAGAGCCAGGAACCAGTGCAAATGCTTAGGGCTCACAGCTGCTGAGAATTTGTCATGGCCATCCTCATATTTGACAAGAGGACATTTAAGAGCTCAGAGTCATGGATGCCTTTTGAAAACTCTGGCAATGAGTTAACAGAGTTTAACTCTGTTAAACTGGGGTGGCAGCACATGCTTCAGCATCTTTCAATCCCTCATACAAGTAGTGAGAAAAATGGCAGATTAAATGGAGTAAATGGCAGCAAGGATTTTGGTACAGTAAAGCAAGTAGAAAGATTAAATTTGCAGAATTTACAGTGGTTCAGCCTTGAAAGCCTTTGGAAATGAATGGGAAATAGAAGATTTAGTTACTTATTCAGGCAAACCAGGTTCCTGGTGTACCCTTTCCTTCAGAAAGGGGTGTTAGTGAGTGAGCCTTGGTTCAAGAAATATATCTTAAGAATGAATTTTTTAAGTCAGAAGGGAAAAAATAAAAAAGCTTTATGGACATTGAGGGAAACTTAGGCTGAGAGCAGGTCAAGATAGAAAGGAGCCACTACTCTACCCTTTCCCTGCAACTTCGTACTAATAATTGGAAAAATACATTAGCAGATGCTGCACTTTTCTGAGAGTGGAAGATGCCATAATTAAGAGAGGGCTGATGTATTATTTAAAAGTAATTTGCAATTAGTGTTCCTAAGTGCTGTACTATATTATTAGTTTCTTCTCTCTGTCTTGATCAAATGCAGTTGGATAATCTGCAAATTAACAATGATGGAAAAATCACTATGAGTACAGCTCTGGCTCTCTGGACTGAAAAGAGCTGGGAGAGAAATTGGCAGTTTGCTGCTCCGATTGCAGAGGGCGGGTGGCAGAGCGGTGGCAGTGGGACCCTGGGGCACCATGGGCATGAGAGATTTTGAAGGAAGTTGGTGTCTGGGACTTTTCAGCCAGTCCAAAGTTGCGATGGCTGGACTGGGAGGGAGGGGTTTTGTACAAAGTTCCCATGGGACCACATTTCTGCAAACACTTTCCTCCTAGGGATGGGGTCTCTGCACAGCAGGAGAAGCAAAGCTTTGCTGTCAGACCTCCTGGATGTTTGCTGGAAGAGAAACCCACCTGTCCCCA
The DNA here is from genome assembly GCF_000690835.1 of Fulmarus glacialis. Taxonomy (NCBI): domain Eukaryota; kingdom Metazoa; phylum Chordata; class Aves; order Procellariiformes; family Procellariidae; genus Fulmarus; species Fulmarus glacialis. The sequence continues at coordinate 95,742 of NW_009217440.1, forward strand.
GGTCTCTCATCCTTGCCCGTGAGGTGGGCTTCTCTCGCCTGCTCCTGAGTTTATCCCTGTGAATTCACTGGAAAAGGTTATAATTATGCTTCAAATGCCCAGTGTTAATTGGGCAAATGCCCATGGCTTAATTATTTTCCTTAAGGTTATTGGTGTTGAAAAAATGGATGTCTCTTCCAGTGTCCATGCTTCTCCACTTACATGCTTTGAGACCGCAGAAAAGTTTTCTGAAGTCTGTTGGAAGCTCTTTCTGCATGTAGACAGGAGGCGGCACGTGTCGTCACTGTCACATAATGCCAAATGAACAAGTTGCTTTGTCACCTTTTTGCAGTGTCACATTTTCCTTTCCTTTGGCAGATTTATCCTTGCAGTGGCTATGGCCAAGAATGATCAAATATAATTGATTAGTTCAGTCTATTCCCCACTGTTCGTGGCTTTAATAATGTGGTAGGAATATAAAAGTGTTCAACCTGTAATGTCAGTGCAAGGAATTAAATATTTATCATATGTATAGTATTCCAGGCAGTCATTCAGAAATGATTAGCATGTAGATTTGCATACAGGAGCATTAAGAAACCCCACAAAGTGGACCATTCATTTCTAAATATATATATGCAGGAACATGTTTTGTTTTCAAATTTTCAGATATACGTGTTTAAAAGAAACCTGAAGAACTGTGATTGACATGATCCTATAATTCTACTGGCTTCAATGTCTTATTATGCTATGTGTCCTGTAGGGCAGCTATCTCAAAAGCTTTTGGTCTATCTGTGACTGTCAATCTCGACTGTTTCTTTCTGAATCAGCAGCAGTTTTAATTTGAGCTGGTGTCACTGTGAGCACCTAGTCTTTCAGCTAACGGAGTAATAGTGAATTTGCATGGTTGGAAGCGGTCAAATAGCTGTGGCTTAACAAATTCTAGTTTATCAGGCAAAACATGCTAATCTACTGTTAGTGTGCTCTTAGCTTACTCCAATCACTAACGAGGTGAGTTTTAAACGTCTGTGAAACAGTTGCAGATATCCCCTGAAGCACGTTTTCAGCAAATGTATTTTATTTCAGTACTGAAGTGGGCTTAAAGTGCACACACAGTTATTGAAACTCAGTGGATGGGCAGTAAATTGTTGAGCTGTAACAGCTCAATCATTTTTGGTTATGGGAACATACCTACGCTCTCTGGTTTTATTAAGAGTTTGATTTTTTGTTATAGGCCAAATTTGACTTGGCAATGGTAAGCTGGAAATGCTTTTGATTCTTTTTCAAAATCAAGCAGAACAACTTCACTGCAATATTTTTAAGTGTTTTATATTCGTTGTCACTAGTGCTACCTGGCTATATAAGCAGAGCCTTCTAAAAGCTCATTTCTTCCATCTGGGCGAATGAACTTGCTACCCAAAATAGAAAACCAGGGGGATTTTAAACCTCTTTTCACTAAAAGGGAATTTCAATCTCTCCTATGTTTAGGCTGGCAGTGAGTGAGATACGCACCTGAGAGTTAAAGACCTGTTTTTTTCTCTAAGCTGGGTGTATCGATGCATTTTACACTGGTCTGTCTTGTAGAGCTTCTGCTGAATCCTGCTGTGGACCTGGCAGTTCTCTTGCAGAGATCACGTCCCACCGTCCTGTTGGAGGTTACTACCGATGGGAGATGTGGCTGTTCTGTAGCTCTCAATTATCCTTCCCTCTCCAGAAAGATAGGAAGAGTTGTCTTTGATCCCACAAAGCTCTACAGCTTTTAAAGGGAAATACGGACTAGAACTGAGCTAACTTACAGGTATTGCAGTATCTACCTTGCCCTCAAGTTTTAACAGAAAACTGTGGCTTTCAAAAAGCCTTTTGCATTTACTGGAAGTAAAGAACTGCAACTGGCGTCCCCCATCATAGCTGTAATTCTAATAATAACAATTTCCAGCATGTTTGCAACAGTTAGCGTGGCTTGAGATGTTTACAAATAATAACTAGTCAGATTTGATGCAATCTCTTTTACCTAATACTCTCTCCATTTCAAGTTTTTCATCTCCTGGGGGAACAGTCGGTATCTACCAGTGACCAGAGGCCCAGAGATGCACCTCATATTACCTTATTTCCTGTCTTATGAACAGTTTTGGTTCTAAGCAGTGGCTTCTTTCTTTTTAAAAACTGATTTCCCCTGGAGTTATGAGGTTTATTCGTTGCAATAGGCAGTCCTTGTGATAGACTTGGCAACGAAGCTGGTGAAGGGTCTAGAGCCCAAGTCTTATGAGGAGCAGCTGAGGGATCTGGGGTTTAGCCTGGAGAAAAGGAAGCTCGGGGGAGACATTATCACTCTCTACAACTACCTGAAAGGAGGTTTGTATGTGCTATCTTGAGCATGATGGTGTCGCAAATGAGTGGTTTAGAGGCCGCTCAAAGAATCACCATCGAAGGTATTAGCAGAAAGTGATTTTAATAGAAATTCATGAAAGCGCGACTTAACAGAGTTCGATGGCAAGGTTCACTCTATCCCTTACTACACGGATGAAGCATACAAAGGAAAAGAGGATGGGAAGCTGAAAAGTCCTTGGCTATGTAAACACTACTTAGCAACAACTAAAACATCAGTGTGTTATCAACATTATTCTCATGCTAAATCCAAAACACAGCACTATATCAGCTACTAGCAAGAAAATTAACTCTATCCCAGACGAAACAAGGGTATTGTGTTAGAATTGAGTTGGAATGATTTGTACAGAGGCCGAGACGAAAAGGTTAGGGGAGACCTGCCTGCTGAGTCACGAGGTTCAGAGAAGACCCGGCTGGATCCAATCTTAGTCTCAGACTTGGACAATGGTTTTTGTCTAATACAAAAAGGGTAAGGATACCCTCCCATTGAGTCATGGAGTTCAGAGTAGTCCTGGCTGGATCTACCCCTAGTCCCAGAGTTGGTCAATAGTAAATGTCTAAAGGATTATATGTGTTCAGCAGTAGTCTAAGGTTCATTCCTGATTTTAAGATAGATCATAAGATTTAAGCAGACTATATTTGCACACACACGAATGCAAAGATAGATAAATACACAAAGATATACCTGTTAAAAATCCCCCTCGAGTTCAGTGAAATACTCACATAAAACGTCTTGACATTTCTCAATGGGCGAAGGGTTGAGCCTCGAGGAGGGTTGCAGCCCAGGTGGCAACGGTCCTCCAAATATCGCAAACTCAAGAGTTTGCAAACTCTGAGGAGCGTTCCACTCAGAGGGAGATGCTGGGCGCAGCCCGCTGCGGTCCAGGAGAGCTTAAAGAGCCTCACTTGGGACCACTGTTTATAGGGTCGCAAGATGATTGACTTTAGTCATCTGTCAGAACTCTCAAGGTTTCACTAACAATAGTATTGTTCCACTTGAGCTACGACTCAGATAAGGGTATCAGGGGATGACAATTATCCCCGCTCTTGTCCTCCACTTGGGCCAGGCAGCAGAAGTTTCTGGTACAATGGGTACATTCCCCAACCTCAGCTACACAAGAGTTCCTGGTACGGTAAAGGGTCACTTCACCGCCTGACTCATTACACCAAGGCCAAGGTTTAATGGGAGTTTCTGAGATTGTGGAGCAGCCCAGGAGAGGGGGGGAATGCACCACCACAGATGGGGTAGCACGTGATTGAATCAGCTGTTTTTAGAGCCCAGGTACCAATCCTGTGGTGTCGATGAAATTCGATAAAAAGGAAAAATAAAAGAAATGGAAAAAAATAAAAACATGAACTAAGAGTTGAAATATTTTATGAAACACATGCTAAATCTCCCAGCTTTAGGACCAGCGGCCTACAATGGAGCAGAGCACCAGGCCAGAAAGAGTAAATCTTACTCTAAATGAGTGAGACAATTTTATGCACAGCATTAATTTAGAAAGGGGAGGAAGGGAGGAGGAGGCCGTAAGACCAAGACAAAGCTTAGTCAGAACCCAATGAGGTAGAATGTCTGCGAGAGAATGCAATCGTAAAAGGAAAGGAAAATTGACACAATATGAACAAAATAAGATGAACTTGCTTTTTTTTTTGTTCTATGGCACTTTGTCTTCAATGTCAAAGCCTATTATACCATTACATCATTCGTGTGCTGAGTACTAAACTGTGCTTTCACTGGGTCATATGTTGTTCCCAGGAATTTTATTACTAATTCAGATTACCTCGAGGTTGATTTTGCATTACATCGGTGACCCTGAGGTTAGTCCTGATTTATATCGTTCTAATCATATAAAAATCACACACTTCATTGGTAACACTTAGCGTTTCTTTAGGGTTTATCATTCATTGATCTCAGAGCACTCTGTGACGGTAAATAATGATCATTTCCAGCATGCGGCAGATGATTAAAAAAAAAAAAAAAAAGCAACGCACAGAGCATTGGCAAACATCTTTTGTTTTGCCTGTGATCACGTGGCATGGTGGGGAACACAACCCAGATCTCCTGGTGCCTTGCCTATGAGATCACGCTGCCTCCCTAAATAACATGGAGTTCCGCAATAAAAAGGAATGACTCTGCTCTGATACCAGTCTTAGTGAGATCAGCAGTGGGCCTCCACTTAATAACACCGCGTTACCACCGGCTTCACTGGGAACAGTATTAGTCTCCCTCAATAACTGGAGAAGAAAGTGCCTGAGCTTTGGTTCCCATCTGTGCACAAAATGCTATAGCACATCGCAGCAGGAGCACTTCAGCAGGTGAAAAAACAGTCAGTCACCTCACAGTTTACACAGCAAACCAAGTATTTGCTATATCAACCCATTTATATAGCCGCCCAAAAAAATGCACCCTTTTTTTTCCCCTAAGATGGCAGTGCCCCCATATTCGTCTGTGACTTTCTGAGGCTCAGCTGTCTTCAGTGGGATGCATGTGTATCCCACTACCTCTCTCCCTCTCTTTCTACCCAATTCTGATTGGAAAATGTGTTTTTAATATTGTGAAACAGAGGTTGTGTTTCCATGCTGCCAGCACCACAGGAAATTCAGCCCTTACTAATAATAAAAAAAGACTTAGTGATTTCACTTGGAAGGGAGTTCAGAACAAGTGCAGTGTGCGCAGGAGCTGGTCTGGTGTCCCACCACAGGGATGCGAGGACGTGGGAGCTGGGCAGCGATGGCCATCAGCGAGGGCTTTGGCCATGTGGAAAATACACCGCAATAGGGAAAAGGAAAAGCAACACTGGGGTACGAAGCAGTCAAGATGGTTGCCTAGGCCTGTCTCAGTCGATCTGCTCACATGTTGAGTTGGCACACGTTGCTGCTGTATGGTAATGCTTGATGGAGAAATGCAGGTGCTACGGTCATGTTGCTGAAGGACACTGAGCTGGTAAGTTCCCCAGTCAAAATTATAAACTATAAATTTGAGTCTCCACACTCTGAGGTGAGTGATGTATCCTGTAGACAAAACTATTTGTGGCAGTGTTTCCCATATGAAAAAAAAAGGAAGAGAGAAAAAGAGGTTACTGTTTCACTATTTGTAGGTCTACCATTTGTCTGGTTTTCCCTGGAAATATACTCTTTTTTCTGGATTTTTTTTTTTTTCCCTCTCAAGAAATGCTTTATATCAAAAGATCTGGACAAATGATTGTAGCAGATGTTGAGGCCACCTTGGTGCACATCTGTTTATCTGTGTGGGACCTGTTGGGCTCTGTGCAGTGTGTGGGCCACAGATCCCGCACACCCTGGGCAGAAACGTTTGGCTTACAGAGATCAGAGAGTCTCTGCTCCACAGTGCAGGCAGGACCCCAGCTCTGCTCACCTTTTCCCTGTGTGTAGCCCATGGCTAATTGTAGAGGCATGAAGGGGCTCGAGGGTTTGTGTCCAGCAGCCTGACCCCAAGGTATCTGCCGGTGACTAACGCAGTAAAGCTGCCTGATGTCAGTGCAAATGGGAGGGTGCCCTGAATTAAGATGCAAATTGCTGGGAAACAATAAACTTAGGGACAGTGGAGCCTATGTACATGAACATGAAGTAGTCTGTGATAAACGGCAGGGCAAAGGCATAGTGCTGGTTCAATGAAATGGAGCCTCTCTTTTTATACCTTTAGAAAATACAACTATGATTCATCTTTGTGGGTCAAGGTTTGTAATCCAGTAGAGGAACATGTAGGAATCTGACCATGAAGTATCTTAATATTGCAAAATTGACCTGTAATACTGAATTCCTGTGGTGGCGTGCAGTGACCTATTGCACTTGCATGTGCTTCTTCACAGGTGTGCATGGTCAGAGCATCTCTTGAGATACTTCTTTTGTGATAACGTGTTCGTGTGGCAAACTATGTCTGTAGTGGGCCTCGGGTGCTTTGCAATGACTGACCATGAGGGCTCTGTTTTCTTAAAGGGTTTTAAAAGACATATTTAATATGTTTGTATGATGGCAGTAAAATGTTTTGACTGCTTTAAAACATCGTAATAGGAACAAAGAGCAACTCTGAAGTTGGTGTGGAGTTCTGGCCTTCCTCTACCTCAGTACTTCAAGTTTATACAGAAAAGAAATACTGGGTTGCCATAGTAACTGCTTTTTCACAGGTTCACCCTGTGTAACATGCTATAAATCTTTCTTATGTGCTAGATGGATGAAGAAAAGATAAAGAGGTAAAATCTAGGCTCCAAGATCAATGTATGGAAAGGTAAGTATAAAGCGTGGTCATGCGGTAAGTAATTCCATCAGTGCAGAGCACACAAACTGTGCCAAGCTATCTGTGTTTGTCTCTCTATTTTATTTAATTAATATTCCTCTGTCGGGAATACCTGCTTCACTGAGTTCCTCTTATTTGTAGGCCATCCAGTGGAACCGAAATTGTAATGTTACGGCTTTGTCATGTGGCTCATGGTTTTCTTAATAAACATTGCAGCCAGCTACTTATTAATGGGATTTGCTCAAAGCAGACTGATAAACAGTGTCTGTGATGACCTCTGTGGGAAATCATTATTGCCTCACAAGGCAGTTAGTGTCCCATAAATCAGTAAGATTATAACTCCCGCGCTCTCCACAAAACGCAGCTCCTGCTTCCGCCTCCTCGGTTGCCCTGCTGGGCTTGCACGTGTGTGCTGGGGATAATGCTGGTGATGGGGTCATCTCCCATTGCAGTAGCAGATTTTCTACTAAGTTTTTCAGACCTGTTCAGCATGTAATTTGTAACTAGTGTTCTAAATCCTAGCAAGGAAAATCTTTAAAATACAGAAAACCATGTACCATAACTAGCAAACATATCTTGGTTATTTTTGGTGTTGTGGAGTGCTATTCTAGCATTAAGCGGTTTCTGTCTTGAAAAACTTCCAGACTAAATGGAGGCAGCAAACAAAAGCTTTAAGGGTAGAAACATGCAGGGGTGAAAGAGCTTGTTAAAGGGCCTGTGGGGGTGCAGCAATGTAGCGGGAGGATGGAGGGGAGCTGAGCCCTTGGTCCATCTGGCTGCAAGGCATCCCCCAGGTTTGTCCTCAATACAGGATTCTGTACATGTTCATGATTTTGCATGAGACAGAAAATTGAACTTCCCACTGTCCCCCAGTGATTGTAACGTTGACGTATGTTGCAGGGTGAAGCAGGCTGAAAACTCCGGAGTGTCTTTCGAGTGAAAAAATATGAAATGGTTTATTAGCATTTGTCCCAGATTTTGATGACATCCTGGGTGCTTACAGAGGAATGTGAAAAAAAGCAGTCCCTGGTCTCACACTGTTGCGGTGATGCTCTTACAGGCATTTGGGAACCTGATATTCATGAGTTTCTCTAGCTCACCTCATCTTTTCACCGTTTTTCCTTTGTGGGGAATGTGTTCGTGGTGAAATACAGCATGGGAGACAGTACATTAAAACATGAATAACTGAGAACATACTGTACTTCTCTGCAACAGGTAGATCAAAACAACCCAGAACCTCCAACAAAAGCCTGGCTTTCAGCTCCTTTTCTATTTTTACTGGTGGCATGAAAGCCTAATGAGAACCTTGATAGAAAGCAAGTGTATGTAGCTGTTTGGCTTCATCTCTTTCTTAACAGATACTGAAAGGCAATTTTGCTAGAACTCTGAATTCTTGATATGTGCTTCCCCGGTTTGGTATAAAGTGAGATCTGACACCTGCAATACTGGTTTCAAAGGCTGTCCCATGTTCCTCTGATGGTCTGCAGCACTACAGCACCACGTTGGTCTTCACCAGTGAGATTCTTTTTGCCAGGCAATAAAATGAGTTGAGGAAATTACCCACATTTCATAATTATGTTAGAAGTGTGGTGGTGGATTGTAAATATCCATATTGTCTTTAGTTATTCTGGACCTAGGGAGCAGCTCAGACAAAGACCTAAGATTCAGACTCTACTTAGTGAAGGAAAAAAGTTGGACAGTGTCTGATTTTGTTTGTATTGATTGCTTTATCCATTAAGCTTATGTACAGGAAAGCTTTTGTGAATGAGTATCAGGCTGTAGGTAGGCAGCACAAAAGAGCTGCTAGCAGGATGCTTTGCTTATTACCAGACACGCTGTGGATGGGGGCATCAATTGCCAGGAAAGTATTGAACGGTGAGACAAATGGCTGACCTTGTAATGGGCAGTGTTAGGGACTTGTTATGGACCATTTCCTCCACGAGTCAGGCACTTTGGCACTGGTCTCATCCTCCATCGACACTAGAAACAAAAGTGCCTGAGAACCAGAGGAGGCCTCGGCTGCCAGGCTGTTCCCGGCACAGGGCAGGGTCACTTGCTGAGATTGCTTGGGAGCTTCTGTGTGTAAAGAGAAGGAGCTGCAGCCTTCACCAGACCCCAAAAGTTTGATCCTTAAAAATAAGGGTGACAGGTATTAATAATTAAAAAATAATAACAATGTGCATTCTAGAGGATAAGGTTGCAAAATGACAGAGCAGAGATGGTTGGGTCATCAAAGACCCTTATAAGCTTCCTGGGTGCTGAGTTTTTTCAACTTTCTATGAGTCTGGAGTCCCAAATGATTTAATTGGCGCCAAAGCACTCAGGGCTGTGCTGCAGGCCTGGTCATTCAATGTGTTAAAGCATAACTTGGGTTTCCTGAGTTACCAAGGTTTTCTTCCAGTTGAAAACAGGACCTGGAGAGGAGACAGTGGGACTTAGCACTTGCCCTGACATTAAGTTGGGATGTGGCCAGAGTATACATCCAGAGTAGGAGCTGGGAAAATTTCCCAGACACCATAGTTTAGATGTGCCCATGTAAACACTGTCTGCTTTTCCTGATTTATTTGACGGTGTCACCTGGATAAACTTCTACAATGCTAGGCATTACCTTTGAAACTCGATCTCCAACAGGGAATACCCGCATCCCAATTTTAGGCATTTGATCTGAGTACTTCGATCAGCAACTTAGGTGATCTGTATAAATTCACTGGAGTCTCCAGAGGCAATTCAGAGTCTCTAAGCATCAAAATAGAAGCCACTTCTAAAGGGTAGGGTTTTTTTACATGCCTTTTTCTAAATCTGAAACAATGCAATAATGGTGTTTAACTGTATTGTAGGAATCTTATAAGAACTCATTCAGTGACTGTTATGAGAGACCTGGGACAAAAAGATAAGAAATATCTTCACTCTTACTGCAGCTGACTGTATTGCAACCAGATGGAGGATAATTCCAGTTAACTATGTCTCAACAAGAGTATTAGGTTCCCGGGTGGTTTGATGTTAGAGGGAGCAAAGCACAAGGTGAAATTAGTATCAGAGATGATGAGGGTGTTGACTTTGAACATGCGCAACAGAGTAGAGATGATATTTTTCTAGTGGTTGCATAAAGCTTTGTTAGGAGGTGGAAGCGAGGTCTTCTGTCTAGTTGAGATCCTTCAGTTTCTGCATTAAGAGATGAAATCTTATAAAACTTCTGACCAGCTTGAAAGGTTTCTTGAAGCATTGAATTATCTTTTCAGTCTGGGTCTCATACAGGGCATGGCACAGTGAAACCCTCGTCTGGAAAGGGATCTTGTGTTGTCACTGTGCATGTAATACATGTGCTTCTTGGCTAAAACTTCTTGGGTTTGTTTGCATTTGATTGAGCTTCGTGTAGAAGTTCCAGATGCACCCAGGATTTTGTTAGCAAGAGAACTAAAACCAGTTTACAAACGGAAGGCATCCTCTCCTGTTGTCATGATTCTTTTTAAGGCATCAATAAAAGATGATAGAAATTTTTTCTAGAGAACATGTTTTTCATGCACTGCAGTTCACTCATACTGTCATTTCTTCAAAAGGAAAAAAAGTTTAGTGTGGTTTTGCTGGGTGCAATCATCAAATCATTAACATAAAAAAGGATAAAGCAGCAATGAAATGGAAATAATTTAAATGAATCATATTTAAAGATTTGTCATATATCTGTCTTATTACTGTTTGTCCTGCCTTTTTCTTTTCTAACTCCAATCTATGGCAAATTACAAAAAATGGAAAGTTTTTCTTCTTTCTCCACCTTCTAGAAATCTGGTAGGCAAAACACATAGGCAAATGCACAAAACTGTTAATGAATTAGCATCCTATTTGATTTTGAAGACTCCATCAGGAGACAAACCAGAAATACTCAATTATGAAATTGTGTCTTTATAGGTAAATTACCTACTAGATTCCCTCAAAAGAAGGTTTAGTCCCAATGAAAATTATGTGCCCGTATCCTCATATATCCAAAGCATGTGACATAACCTTTCCTTTAAACTTTTATAGTGATTAAATGTGAACTTGTTGTATTTTTTGAAGTATCCATAATAGACTGAGATTACGGAAGTGTGACAGCAATTCCTCTTTTAGGAAAGTATGTTGCTTTGCATTAATCATACTTGTTTGCAGGGAGAAGAGTGGGTGTGACTTTTCAAATTAAGCAGCCACAGAGAAAAACACTTAGTGATTTTCTTCAAGTAAGCTAATATTTTGAAAATTATTTTAATTTGAAAGCAAACAATCTTGAGATCTGGGTTGGAGAAGGAGGAGCGATGTTTTATTTTTATTCTCATTTAGTGTTCCAGCCTCTTCCTTGCAATTTTTGTTGCGCTGAAAAAATTAATTAACTTAATTGAGTTCATTTGGAAATAGTAACAGAAGGATGACAGACGCGTTTGTTGCCCCTCTCCCTAATGAGGGAGCATTGTCTCATTCAGGAGCTGCCCAGTGCCGTGTGTGCATGGAAGGAGTACAGCGGTGGTCCCACTCCCTCTGCCTCTTAATGAGCCGAAAACATCCCCCCACTTCATCACCAGTCTGTAAATAATAGCTGCAAAGATGGTCCTGCTGGTCCCCTACTGGGGGTGGCAAGGACCATCTCTCTGGTCCCCGTTCGGGGGCTTCGTTCTCTAGGTGTCCAGATCAAACAACTTTTAGTGAGACAAAATTCACTTGGAAAAATAACTGAGATGAAAAAATCAAGAGGGGCCAAGGGGATGTTTCCATCTGGAGGCAGGAGGCAGATGCCTCGGTCCTCCTGTGCGCCCCCCACCTCTGAGCAGCAGGCAGTTGGCGTCACTGCTGCGGACCCCCTCCAGTCGTGCCTTTCTCTATCTGTGTGTATTTACAGTTGCAAGCTCTTTGTCAGGCTTTTACTGTGTGTTTGCACGTAATGTGCGTGCTGGGTCCCGAGTTCTGTCTGGGCCTGCAGGTGCAACTGGTCTGTGAATAATAGTTCTGTACACCTGCGTAAAAAGCATCACCTGGAACAGGAGGTTCACTTGGAGGGATCCATCCAGTGTGAAGTTTTCACTTTATGCTGGGATCATGCAGTAGAAGCTGACTAGACAGAAGACTGAAATAATCACTCAGGCATTTAGTCTTTTTACTTACATGGATCATCCTTTAAAAAAAAAAAAAAATTTCAGTTAATTTCAAAGCTGAAACTGAGGTCACATTTTTTTTGCTCTCCCTATCTAATCACAGACATCCAAGGAGACAGCCCAGAAGTCAGGAATGGGTGCAGGGGAGTTGGGGGGGTTGTCTTTTGTGGCACATCACCCCCCTGAGGTTCAGGCGTCCTCCTTCCCCTCCTCCTCCTCCCGACTGCATTGGAGTGGCTCGGTTGCCTGCGTGGGGCAGCAGCACAGGCACGGGCGAAGGCAGCTCCTCTCTCGCATCAAGCCTCACGCGAACCTCCAGAGGTCCAAGTTTGTCTCATCGTTTACGGTTTCAGCCTGGATGTTGAAAACATCTGCTAACCTGAACATAGGCATGAAAAAAAAAGGGGGATTTATGTATTTCAGTCAATTTGATTTAAAGGAGTAAGAGTTATTGTGAGGCAAGGAGGTATCAGCTGTTCTTCCTCGTAGAGGGAGAACCACCACATGGCCGCAGTAGTCTGTTTTTGGCAAGCACAGCCGAAGTGCAATAATGTGCATGTTTCCTATGAAACTCGGGGGATCAGCCATGAAAAATGCTGAGCAGCTCTCCGGGGCAAGACACGCTCGGCTTTCCTCACTGTCGAGCCCTGTACCCCCGGGGTGCTTCAGCTCCTGAGACCTTGGTTTACCACACCTCCCCTGTGCAGCAGAACACAGACACACATGCTTGATGTTAAACCTACTTCTAAGTCTTATGTAACTCATTAAATACGAGTATACGTGTTTAGATGGTCTCCTGAGTAACACCCTCACAGCACGTGCCAGCAAGCACGTATTTAATTTCATGCATTTGGTGAAATGTTGATTTTGTTTTATTTATTTTTGTGCCTGGTGAGAAGGAACAGGTTTTTTATTTAATTTTTCTGCAACTTTCTTTATAGGGAGTGTTGAAAAAAAGGACTCTACACCATCGGTTAGAAGCTTTGCTACCTACTAAATCTAATCACTTCCCCCTGCAGCTTTTAAAAATCAATGGTGATTTCTAAATGAGTGTAGTATATAATAAATTAGGTTATTTTCCTGGCAGCTTGTATCTTTAATATCTGGCTACAAGATAAGAGGTGTTAACGATTGGGCATGATGTGTAAAAGAAGGTGCATCATTCCCAGTGCCTGGTATATCTTTGACAATGAACAAGCAGTTACGTTTATGCATTAGAGAAGGAACATGTATTCCTGAAAATGGGATGCTACCATACAGTCCCAGCTCAGCAGAAAACATCCTGGCTTTGCTCGAATGTTGCATGAGCATGGCTTTACTGGAGCAAGGGAGGATTTTGAGGAGATTTCTCATATGCTTTTCTTCCCAGTTAACACCAGCTTCTCTCTTGCATGAGGTGTGCAGTTTCCCTATTTAGATTGGGCTGATCCTTACAGACTTAGTTCAGCAAAGCTTTTAAGCGTGTTCTTAACTTCAGTGTGAAGTGAATGAGCATGCTTTCATGCTTGTGGGTTCACCGCTGTCCTACCTGCCACTCTGATTTGAAGCAAGATAAAACTACTGCTGAAGCAGGATGTGCTTCAGATGTGTCCGGGTCTGACACTTCCAGGGAGGGCTTGCTGAAGCAGGACGTGCTTCAGACGTGTCCGGGTCTGACACTTCCAGGGAGGGCGGGGTGGACCTGCTCGGCATCTGCTGCCCAGTTGTGCTGCATGTGAGTGGCAAATCTGGCATGTCCAAAACACCTCCTGGTAGTTTTCTGTCCTGGAAATCCCACACAGGGGTGTTAGATGCATAAAACTCAACTGTTGAAATTTCTGATGTCCAAGTGAGTGGCAGTAGGTCCTGTAAGAGAGGAGGAGAAAGCATGGTGTGTTAGATCTCCCTGCTGGTAGGCCCTCTTTAATATTTATGTCAGTGATGGAGGAAGGAGACTTTGGCCTAATTGTTAGATGCCAGGTATGAACTGGCAGCATGGCTGTCACTGGGAGCAAACGTGTTACATTTGCATCAAGGACTGGTCAGTTTTTATTAGTGTCATATAAGATTGTGTTAGTCATCAGACAGCTGAAACAGACCAGTAACCAAAGTCCTTATAGCCTTTAACAAATGTTAGAACATCATTGTAAAGCATCCAACCCTTCTACTGGGCATCTTGCCCACAGAGCTGATGGTATTTTGTAAAGGGTGTCAGTGTGATACGTGAACGTGTCAGGTCTGGTTCTTTACACTTTCCTCCTAATGTACATCTGAAATAGCTTCAAAACAAGTCGGTGTAGTTGGATTTTGTGAAACTTGTGTGAGGGAAAGATTAGGCCACCAGGGAAGGATCCAGAGTAACCTGGAAGGGCTTGAGTATGTGTGGTTTGGGACCTGTGGTGCTTCAGTATGCAAGTTCACATGGGATGGTGCCCATTCATCTGGGACACTTGGGGAGAGACTTGGATTTATCTGAGTACTTTGATGTATCTGAAACCTCTGGGTTTCTGCCAAAGCCTTGGTGTTAATCTAACATAAAATATTTTCTTTAAAATAATATACTGGTATCTAAAAAGATGAGAGGAAGAACAACAAAGAAAAAAATGAGACCTTTTTTGTTAGTGACACTGTGATAAGAGCTCTTAAATTAGTACAGGTGGGCCAGGTTGTATCAGCAGAGGTTTTGGCCTAGGGTCTCCATGGGGGAAACATGTAATGCTTCCATTTTCTAAAAGTTGACTTAGCGAGATTTTTACCTTTGTCTTTTTGAATAATGTCCACCAGGTCTGGACAGGAAACCCCCTTTCATCGTTTGGCATGAACATGCAAGGGGGTTGGTGAACCGTGAAAGGACCTTTTTGAAAGAGCTCTTTTCCCAGAACGGTTTCCGAGGACTGTGAAGTACCAGACAACATTTTTTAAAATTATTTTTAAATGGTTCAAGAGATGAATCAGAAAACTGTAGGCTAGTTTACTTAATATCTGCTGTTAGGACAGGAAACTTCTGGGAAGCTTTCTCAAGTGATGTGGTAAGAAAACACCTGGGAAAGTGTTTTTTCACTGTGGACAAGCAGGGTGAGCACTGGCTGGGGAGGTCATGCTCAGCCAGCTTTCGGGTGACACTTTAAGATATTAGTGCCATGACAGAGGAAGAGGATTTTGTAGAAGAGCTGCATGTAGACCTAATGGTGGTGGAGGAAGGAAGGAGGCAGCTTTTGGAAAAAGGTCTGCATGGATGAGCAGTAGCACAGGGGTGTCTGTGTCCCGCTGGAAGCTAGCCTTACACCAGTAAAAGATCACTGTAGATGGGAAATTCAAATTTGAAAGGGGTCTGTAGTGTGGTGTGGCTCTGCTCATCCTCACCAGCTGGTGAGGCAGCAGGATGGGTACCCAGGGAGATGTGGTGGGAGGCTTGGATCTGTCAGCCCCCCAGACCTCCAGCAGCTGTGCCCCTAAAGGCCCTGCAGCTGGGATTCCAGCGTGCACAGGGGACTGTGCCTCCCCCGGGTCGTCTGCTGGTACTGAGAAGTACTGTCAGCGGTAGGAGGAGTAAGGTGGCCCCTCCAGGTATCATTGCCTTTATTAAAACAGTGCCAATAATGAAGAATGTGGTGTTTTGTTTTTATTTTTGTTTTGGTTCTGTTGCAAAGGTTCAAATTGAAGCAGCGTTAAAACTTTCCTATTTATTTTTGTCTTGCCAAAATGAGAAATATAAGATGGCCATGACATCTTGCATTCAAAATCTATACTGATACAAATGCATGTAATTGCATATATTCATGTCTTTTGGACACAGGAGGGAATTCTTCTTGCTCATCTTTAAAGGTCATTGTCCCTAGGCTGTCTAATAACAAAATATTAATTAGGGTAACTAGTATAATCCTCTTTTATCCCTAAGAGTGTTCTCAAGCCTGCATAACCTTGCAGGCTTATTGCCAACTTTTTAGTGAATGCAAAAGATGCCTTAGATTTGTGGTCGTGATCATTTCTTGTGCTGTAAGTAAATTAAATGATCAAAATGCACAAGCAGCGTCTGACATTAATTGCATGAAATACGGTGCTACTGAGAGTTAAACAGAAGAGAAATTCACTGCTGGAGACTCCTCGTCTTTAAGATTGATGATACGTGGGACAACAGCCTTAAAGTTCATTACTGAAAGTTCATTGGAGGCTGCTGACAAGGGAGGCCATCTCTATGAAATGCACTCTTCATGTGGGATTTCCTAGTTTCCCAAGCAGGGCTTGGGCTTTAAAGAAGAGCGTGTTAATAGAAATTAAATCTTTTGGGTTTTCCTTATGGTCTCTGTAATCCCCAGCAAATCTGTGCTGCTGCCTCATATTCTCGGATTCGGAAATGAGGTGGTGCAGGTATAGACAGGTGCTTAATGCACTCAATTTAAAAAAAAGACATTACCATTCTTGTTTGGAAGCAAAAGCACCAAGCTTATTAGTGAAGCTTATTAGTGCTCAATTAACATAATATATTGCAGTTATTATTCTCAGAATGATACCAGACATCCCCCTCGGAGGGGGTAAATTGAATCCTGATAACTGGCATTTAAACAAAACTGGAAACCAGCACTTAATAATAGGCGGTAAAAATACAGAATATCATTGTTCCTCTTCTGAATTCAGTTAAGTCTGGTTGCGGGTGAAGAATTAACCACAGACTTCCATCTTTTGTTAAGAAAAAGTAAAAAACAAAGAAAACCTTAGGCTGAAAAAATCATTATGCTTCATAACATGGTTTGCTGTCAGTACAGAGCTTAGAGAGAAGGAGGGAGGTTTTATGGTCCTTGGCTTAGCGCTTGATGGACATTTATGGACTTTATTGGGCATTCCTTCCCAGGCCCTGCTCTCATTTTCTTAAAAGACAAGGATAATAATTTTTCACTCTGCTGCAATCTCCTAGATCTCTTAGTCTGATCCTTTAGTGCTAATACAGAAAAAAAAAAAGTGTGTTCCAGCTAAAGCCTTAGGCAGAATCCTCTGTGTCCTCTGCAACATGATGCTGAAAAAGTCCAGTGTTACGTTAATGCCTCAGAAAGAGAAATTCAACGGCATCTATGTTGTCCCCAAATCAATAAGATTTTCAGGCTTCTGAACAGAGCTTGGAAATGTTTTGGTGTGGTAACGAACAGTTTATGTGAAAATATTTTTCTGTATATATGTGTTTTTTCCATGATCCCCAAATCACATTTTTTTAAACAAAATCATTATTACAGATACAGGAAGTTTTAAAACGTTGAAGTGAATTGCATTTAGTCACTTCTTCCTCATGCCTGAAAGAGAAGTTGCCACGGGAAGCTGCCAAAGCTGTGTACGTAGATTGCTGTGCTCAGAAGGCTTAGCTCAACGCAGCAAAAACTCGGGTTGGGAACAACCTGTTGCTTCTCTTTGAGAGCACTTGGGTGGGAGGTTCTCCCCTTGCTTCACCCAGCGGTACCTTTCTGTTACATCGGGTGCTACTCAAGTAAGAAGATTCGGCACAGAAAATTTTGGAGAACTATCCTTGATTTAAAATGTAGTCTCTTCTAGAAAACGTCAGCTGGAAAATTTGTCAGTTGGAAAACTGGAAAGTATACAGGGAAAGAAAGCTGAGTTGCAAGACCTGTTAAAGATGTGGGGATTTATGAAACAGAAAAAATGGTGATGGATCTGAGGGTATTTAGTTATTTTCATCACACATAAAACCCAACTAAAATAACTTATTAGATTCTTTCACGTCTAACCTAAACTAATGATGACAAATAGATGGCAGGGAGGAGCTGCCCTCACGGGCCAGTAGTGACCACACTCTTCTCTGCACCACACTTTTCCCAGGTCCTTGTTCATCACACGCTCACATTCAGCAAGATGCTTGAGGCCATGCTTACATCCATTAAAGTGCACTTAAACATAAAATTAAGTATTTTATTAAATAGAAACCTTTGCTGAATTGAGGCGGTCGGTACCAAGTCAGCCTTTATTCTGACGTGCTCGATTCACCCCATCCTCAGGGCTGCGTGCCCTCAGCGGAGCTGATCCCCTTCGCTGTGCAGCAGCTTCGCAGGGTGTTGAAGGCTTCATTAGTGTTTGTGAAATGATTTGAAATCCGTGGAAGGAATTTGTCGCAGGAAGGCAAAATATTACAAAATATGTCTGTTCTGCTGTACTTGTTAATAGGTTCTGGGATCCCTTGGAGATGGAAAGTGTTACATAAATGTGAAATTTTAATTATTTCATGTAGCATTACTCATGCAAAGGTACTGCAGACCTAATTCTATCTGATTAACATCTGTGCTGTTTCATTTCAAATATGTTTAAATATCGTTATTGGACAAATTTAAACTACAGAGAAAACCTAATTTGTTGTTTTATATTGATGGTAAAACTCCATTATTATTTTTTATGTAACCTAATAAAGATTATGTGCGTGTATTAATTATGAAAAAAACTGTACAATGGAATGGGTCATGAGTGTCCAGTATTTCAGTGATTAAAATATCAAAGCACAGTGGAAAGAAACATAAATAAATCGAGACTCATTTTTAATTAATGTCAGTCTCTTTTGAAACATGTCATGCAGGTCCAAGAGTGGTGCTGCCGATGTCCATTGCAGTTTAATAGCCTCTTTTGTATGGTTCCAATTTGCATGAGATTTACTTGATTCTTCTCCAGCCCTGCTAGCTGCTATTTTGGGAAGACAAAAGGGACCAAGTATGGTACTGTAGCTCAAGCATAGGGCAGGATTTCAAGAGCTGAGCCCCGACAGGCTTTGTATGGCTGTCAGGCTGCTTTGTTGTCCTGAGCTGGTCTGGTCCGAATGCTGAGTTTGTAAGCTTTCCGTCTTACAGAATAGAAATAATAATAGTTCAATTATTATTTCTAAAAATAGGAATAATAGAAAGTTCAATTTTCATTAGGCCCCAGGCATTTAATGATCTTTTAATGATTTCTGCAAGTTTTGAAGATGGGGAATTGCAGCTTCTTTATAGCATGTGAAGCACAAGTAAGTGTCTGTCTGAGCTCCTTACTCCTACCCCGGCAGCCCTGTCCCCGGCGCAAGGAGCGGGGCAGTGCCTGAACCCCGCTGGGGCAGCTCTTTTCCTACCTGGGCACCCAGCTGCCTCCCCAGGGTCCTGCGGGAAGGGTGTGAAGTGTGTTGGATAGGAGGCAAGGGCATATATGGGACATGGATTTAATAAGGAGAGTGTGACTGTATTTGACATAGTGCAATATAACCATAGCCCCCAGGGCAGGCTAGAGAAAAGGCTGTGACATTGAGAAACCATCACTGAATTATGCTCATGGCCTTTGCAGCCCCAGGGTGGTGGGTTCTGGGGTGAGCAAAGAGGGCTCTGAGCTGCCCAAAGCTCCTCTGCCCCATCGTCTGTTTGCTTTATACTGCAGGTCGTAACATGGTATTATGGCAGGTCACCTTATTGAAGTGGCTTTTCATGGGCAGCTCATTGCATTTTATTTCCATTGGGACTGCAGTCTTCTGGGTTTTTTGCTTTGTGACACTGGCTGAAGCTAGCTTCTTATGTAGGTGTGAACATGGCTGTGTGTGCATGTAACACCAACTTGACAAGCCTGTGAAAGAGTACAGGTACGGTACCAGTCATGTCAAGAGCACCATCCAACAGAAGATCAAAGGTGGGAAGTGTAGTTTACACCATAGCCCTTGACATCTCTGTTGAGTTTGCAGACAAGGTTGCCAGGCAGTGCTGGGAGTAAAGCGATTTTTGGGATATAAGACCTATTTAGCAGCATAAGCACAAAAAGATTACAAATTTGAAGTGGCTGCAGAGGTGAAATCTAAATAAACAGAAAGAAAAGCTCAGCTGAAAAATTGAGGGTGTTGTGACAGGGTTTCTCTACAGTTTTCAAAGTAGAAACATAACTCTAGCACCATCTGAGTCTCTAGGAGAGGCCAATCTTGCACAGTCCAGATTCTTGTAGGAAGCAGAGCGTCGGTGGGAACTGAGATGACGGAGCTCCTGGCAGGATGAGACCAGGAGCTGGCATGTTTCACAAGTGGCTCTTTTTGCTGTTAGCAACCAGCTCTTCTTTGACGAGTAGCAAAATAAAATGAGTGATGTGCTTTTTTGGTTCAAGGAAGAGTTTTAAAATGTGATGGAGAGCTGCCAGGATAGGAGCAGCGCTCCTCCCTTGCTTTGCTTTTGATGTGCAGCAAAGATGAAGGCATTGCCTTGAAATAGTCTGCTGCGCTGGGCAAACAGGAGAAGACGAGAGGGAAGAAAAGTGGGAAAACTGTCCCGGTTTAGACGATGGCAAAGGCACTGAGCAGAATAGCCTCTGTAAAATGTGTCATGATAGGAAATCAATTTTGAATTACACTATGTGACGCATGCTGTATTTTCCATCCTTCATTATAATGAGCAAGCACACCCTTACATAATGATGGCTTTTTAAGAGATTGCCTTTGGCTGAATTTATTGCCAGACAGATCTATCCGATGGCATTTAAACTTCATAATGCTATGAAATGTGCAAGCTGGCTGAAGTGGTGGGAGGATGCTTGTAAAACTTCATGCCAGTGAGGGCCATCTTTCTTTTGCTCATATGACTCATTGATCCCTTGCAATGGGTGAAAACCAACACAAATCGATGCCACAGATCTCTTGTAGGAGTTGAGTTTCACCTCCCTTTCTCTGTACCTCAGCAGCAGCAATGCTGCTGTAACAGGAAGAAGGGGTTTTCCTTAGCATTAAGGTCCTATGTCCACATAGCATGTCGTATGTGTCGATACCAGCAAGGAAGTCAGAATAGCTGGTGTGCAGCAGCAGCAATGCTGCTGTAGCAGGAAGAAGGGGTTTTCCTTAGCGTTAAGGTCCTATGTCCACATAGCATGTTGTATGTGTCGGTACCAGCAAGGAAGTCAGAATAGCTGGTGTGGCTGAGCATGAAAAGATGGTGACAGTTGTTGAAGTAACTCTTTGCACAACACTGGGTAGAGAAGCTTGTGCTGTCTGTGGAAATCCCCAAACGGTTCGGAAGTGACTTGCTGAAAGTTGTTGGCATGCAATGTCTGCAGTCCCACATTCCTCCTCAAGATGTATGGGCATATTTTGCAGTGTTATCCCTGTTTTGAAGCACAGGAGCGGCCCTGAGTGAGCCTGTTGGGAGCAAACAGAAGGGGAGACACGCTCGTCTTCCGTGCACATTTTGCTTCCTCAGCCTTGCAGCTGAGGCTGCCAGCAAAGATGCAGGTTGTGATAGTGGCTTTTTGTACCTGAGCACCTGTCTCTTCCGAAGCCTGTGGATGGATGGAAATCATTTTATGGAAGCCAGATATTGCATGTGGAGAATAACTTTCAAAGGCTGGATTTGAACCAGACCGCTGAGGAGGGAGTGCTGTACTAGTTGGTTCCTACATCTCAGCAGCAGAGCAAACACACTTTTAGATTAAATTGCACTGAGTTGTCTTCATCATTTTAGGGTGTATTCATAATTGACATGACAGATGAGATTTTCACATTTTCTGTATTTTTGTTACTAACTCTCTTTCTACAAATAATATGGTGAAATCCTCTCTTCCTTTTTTTCCAGAAATCGAAGTAATTTTTAATGAATATGAACTCCCTTTCAGCTTGGGTGACATCGTCAGCAATGCCCAAAATGAAACTCAGTGATTTATTTACTTCTGGAAATCACTAACCATCCAAAATTCACCCTGGAATGTCAGAATGCTTCTCACTGAATCGTGTTATAACCCCGCTCGGCTGCGTGAGGTGCTGATTCACTAAAAATAGAAAAACTGAGGATCCAACTCCTGGTTTTATACAGTGAATTAAAAAGATGATTTAAATTAGCAAATAAATGTTTTTGAGTTTCCATATTGGAATCTAAACTGGACTTGGTTAGATTATTCACTGTTTTTGCAAATTCTTTGAAAACTGTTGGTATTTGACCTACACTTGTCCATTGAAATGAGGAGGTATCTCCTGGGTTTGAGATGGATGAGAGGTTGCCAGCGTGGAGCCTTGTCCTGACAGACGTACAGGAGCCCTTCAACATAAATAGACTCTGCAGCCCCGCTTCACCGACTCCTCAAGGGTTACTTCCCTCATGTTGAGAAGGTCAAAATGCCAGGAGGAAATTGAACATAACTTCTTGACATTTGAGGTCGTGAATTTTCCTTTCGAATAAGAGCAGTAAATTTGCAAGTTAGAATAAAGCCTTAAACCCTTCAGACGGTTCAGAGAGGAGGGGGGGCCCTAATTAAATCCTCCAGGTCGAGCCGTCCTCGCTTGTCTGGTTTGATTTTGGTGAGCTGCCTGAGTTGGTGTGTACAGAAGCGCGCCGCTGTTTGTTTTGTTTCCCAAAGCACAACTGTTACGAATGCCCCAGTGACAACAGCGGACTTGGACGTGCTCAGCTGTGGCAGATTGATCGTCTTGGCTTGCCCATGCACTACCCTCCGAGTCACTGGCTGTTTGCAGAGCGCGTAGGGATGGATATACATCACTTTATCCCTTAGAAGTGTGGTGAGCTGGAGCTCCCCAGCGATAGAGGCTGGGGGATGCTTAAGTGCAGATCTGGTTTGTACCTGAACAATGTCATCCTCCCTGTCTCCTTTGTGCTTTCACCTTGTCCCAGCTGGTCCAGAGGGCTGTAGGGTTTGTGTTTGTAAAGTGGTGGGGGCAGGACTTTGCTCACCAGAAGGACACACAGTCTGTGCAAGGCTGCTCTCTCCATGCTAACATGCACGGGTTTGTGTGTGTGATCTCTTGATGGGGAAGGAGAGACACCACCAGAAGCCAGCATCCCTCTGTGTGTGCTCACATGAGGTGGCAAGGAGAAGTAATCCCCATACCACAGCATAAGACTAATTAATCACCATCTTATTGAGAAAGCCACGGAACATAGGCTTGGGATTACATCTGGACCAACAAGTTGAATGTGGTCGAGACTGTTCTCTAGCAGTAAGGGCATCTGGCATGAGGCAGACCAGGTCTGTGCTGGTGCCCTGGTTTAGTCTCCAAAGCAGGGTGGCTACACGCAAGTTGCTCATGGGGAATGGTCCATGGCCTGTGCTGCCCTGTTTGGAAATTGTTTAGGAAAGTGCTACTCAGCCCAAGCCAAAATCATGCCAGGCACCATTTATTCAACAGCAAAGAGCATTGTCTTCCAACCCGTGTTTAGTTTATTCATCAAATAAAACTTGTGTAGTTTGAGTTCAGACAAATGGCCATGTCATGGACAAACCATCTACTCCAGCTTCAGGAGGAAGCAAGGGGAACTGGCTGCTCCCCACCTCCTGCAGGCTCCAGGAGGCCAAACTGCCCCGGCATGTCCTTTGAGGTGGGCAGGGAGACCGGAGTTGTCTGAAGAGAAGCACCAGACCTGGGCTTTGACCAGTCTGACTGGGACCAAAAAGTGCTGCGCCAATGCAGAATAGCGTGGCTATTTTATTAGAATTTTCCCAGGGAAGCGTGGAGTGGTCAGTGAGGGAGTCTGGCAGCAGCAATGGGCTGTTTGATCCACTTGTGTAAACAAGTGGTAAATCTAAAGCCAAATTCAGATCTGGTTTGCAGCACATAATCCCCCTTGGCTTAACTGGGGTTAATGAGGTCTAACCCTGGGCTGGTAATGGTCCCTGAGAGGTTCCTTCTCGTCTCCGTAATGGACCGTAGATTCTGCTTCGCTCACTGATAATTATTTTGACAACAGTGCTGGGTCTGGAGCCAGGAGATCTATTTGTTCTACACACAGAACAACTTTCCAATTTATGTATGTGTTTTACATTGCTATTTTTGTTAACACTGGACTTACCAATCAATCTCTTCCAGTTCCAATTTCTCAGGGTATTTGCAGTACAACTGTATTGCAGATACAAATATGGCAGCATTTCTCATACCTTTACTGTCTCCTATATGTGGTTCCCCCAGATTTTGGGTGGGTTTCCTGTACAGGTATGTTCTAGCTCACAGTCCCCGCTTCATCCCCTTAGCCCTTACAGGGTCTTTGGTCTAAGCAAAGCAGGGAGTCTTCCTGGCTCCTGTTCTAATGTGGGAGCCTGGGAATATTAGGCACCTAAATGGGACAAATAGTAAGTTATATATTTTCAAAGAATTACTTCTGTCTACTTTCCTGTACGGTGTCACATCTTCCAGGATTTTAACAACTTTTTGTTTTCTTTTCAAAGACAAATATTTCCTTTCCTTTTACATGCTTCATACAGCTTTTCAGAAGCACACAGGGGAGTTTGAAACACCAGCTGTTTCCTTTCAAAATCTCTTTGAAGGTCCCGGGGCCATGTACTCCTTACTCAGCTCCCGGGTAGCTGCAGGGTCCATGCTGCGTGCAGACTGCAAGGGAAGAGTTTCCAGCCTCTCAGCCTCACCCAAGGGTACCTGGGGCTGCCTCGTCTCCGACTTGTGACAACTCAGTCGTCCTGGTCCCACCGTGGTGGAAGCAAGTAACATATGTATGACTGTCATTGATAAAAATTCCTGTTTGTCATGCCCTGTGAGATGTGCCTTCATGTTAAAGAGCAGCAAGGGAAAACATTTATTGACAGCAAGAAAATGCATTCCCAAGCAATTTGCAGTCAGAATTTAGATAAAAATTATATAGGAGAGGTGGAAATTATCACAGCTGGCCTGTCCTAAAGAATGAAGGGCTACAGCAGATAAAATGTGCTCAGCCTTCAAGAAGTCTAAAGACACCTGCTGAGAGCAGCCAGCGAGGAAATGTAGGAATGGTAATGCTGGACTTGCTCCTGGAAACATCCCCTTGCAGTCATGGGAAGACTGTAATTGTTGTCAGGACAATGTCCTGACTGTCCCCTGGCACATTTCTGGGCATGCCTCCATTTGGGGTCATTACTGGAATGCTGTATGAGCAGCACTCCCACTCCTGTGACAAAGATCTGTCTGGTGTCCCCATCGCATTGACGCTGCCCTTGCCTGGACACAGCCCACCAGCCTGGGGTGATTGTTCCCACAGAGGTGGCCATCCTTCCCTACCGGCTCAGTGCCAAAATTTTCATACAGCCAAGAGCCTTGAGATGTGTTTGAAGCTGAGAAGAGGCAGACTGCAGCTTGGTCTCTCCATGAAGGGCATCGCGTTGTGTGGGCAGGTGATGGGGTCCCTGGCTATGCTTGAATATTGGCCTCCACGGTCCCACCTAATTCTCTCCATCCGTCCCTCGGTCCCACAGAGAGGATTTAAGGTGCTCTGGCTACCTCTGTGCAGTTGCAGCTCTGCAGCTCGGGCACCGATGCCATCCTGGCATCTGAGCTCTCTCTGAACTTTGCAGCCACCACAGAGGCATGGGTTGGCTGTGTCTGTGCTGGTGTACCTGTCACCACACAGTGCAGAAAGTTTTCCCCCTGAATGATGCCCCATCATTAAGAATATTAGCACCAGGTGTAACTATTAGAGGACAATTATGAAATATTTGTTCTAATGACGAATTCATAGCATTGCTTTTGTTGCTCTCAACAATAGTAATCGCTTGGGTCTCTGGAAGACCCTGCAGCTAAGAGATAACCACGGCCTTTCTACTGCAAATATGCCTATGGGTAACTTTTTACGCATATGCAGCCTCATTAAGCCATCTTTAGAAAATTAGACTGCTTACTGCATAATTGTTTGCAGGAACAGGAACTGGGTTCATTGCCTTTCTGCAAAAATTGTATATCTGTCTAGAGACTGATGACTTTATTTTAATTTGCATCAAGGCCATGGTAATGCAGTAGGCTTGATGAAAATGAAAAGCAGACTATGAGAACCTGGCATCGGTGGTGAACTACTGATAACATGGTCTCATTTGCAGTTCATCCTGAGACTGTGCTGTGCTAGTGCTGGGAAAGTGTCAGCTCTTTATTTGTATCCCGAGAACATCCATTTTTAAAAGATCTGTATGCCAATACTGATGCTGTGTTCTCACTACTTATACTCTTATATACAAGTACTTTCTTTTTAAAGAAAACATTTCTTAGAATTTTCTTCTTTTTTTCTTTTCTTTTGGAAAAGAAGGATAGTCCTTTACTTGAACACCTGACTGTGCTGGATTGAGATGGTTTCATTCCCAGCTTTTCACCTCTCTGATACTGCAGTTTGCTCACGGCATAAATAGGATCGTGCTCCTTCCCTTCTCCTACTCTGTGTATTGTCTTTAGAGATTGTCTTGTCTTTGGGAAGTGTTAACTCCTCAGGCACCCATCTAATGCAAGCAGAGGTTGCCAAAGGAGGGGCTGGCATGTCCCACGTGCCCAGACCCTCATCCCAAGTGCAGCCTGACTTTGCTCACCTGCAGACAAATCTCTAGATGTGAGGCTGCTGGAAAGCAGAGCTCGTTGCTGTGCTGGTGACCACATTGTCAGGCAATGCACAGTGCACTTGGGTGTCTACCATGTGTTAGACACCCAAAGTTTAGTGGCTTTGGTTAGCCAGCGGAGGTTTCAAAAATATGGATGGTCATTACACCGTTGGCTTTTGCCTAAACTGTTGAAAATCTTCCTTCATGCCATTTTTAGGAACCTGTGCTGTTTTCCGAAATGTTCACTCTGTAAATCAGTGTGCATTGTGCTACTGGGCCTAAACACGTTGGCTTGCTGCTAACGGCAAAACTCCAAGCAGAGGAAACTCAAAGGCACTCAAGCAGCTCAGCTCTCTGGAGGTGCTGTAGGTGGGATTGATGGATCCTACCTCAGAAGTTTACAGCATTTACACCTGCATCTGGGCTAATCGGGAATCTCTTTGTTGTTAATTAAGAGACATAGACACTCTTAGAGAGTGATGCATCTGATTTTTTTTAGACACCTCCTTCAAATAAGATGAATTGCCCCCTATATCGCCCCATTTTTCTGTTCTCTTCTTTGATTCTGTTATAAGCCATTTGCACCTGATGAAGGAAAACCGTTTCTCTGTTCTCTTCTTTGATTCTGTTGTAAGCCATTTGCACCTGATGAAGGAAAACCACCTCTACAGTTGTCTTCCAGCGCCCTACTGCGAAACGAGAGCTTGCACCCACTGCAGTCCTGTGCAAAGCC